>NW_025927514.1:0-65181 GCF_022837055.1 Prionailurus viverrinus
AGCCCCGGGCGTGGAGGCCCGGGGCGAGCAGCCCCGGGCCTGGAGGCCCGGGGCGAGCGTGGCACTTCCAATTCTGTGTCTCCAATCCCTCGGAACTTTCCGGGGAGTTTCTGAGCTGAGACCCCAGTGTCTGGAGGCTGTTTCGGGTTCTGTGACCTCTTTCTCTCAGGTACAGGGTGACTGCCTTCTCTCAGGCTCCAACCATGGTGAGCCATCGTAATGACTCAGGGCCTGGAGGCCGGGGCTCGTAGCAGGTGTTTGGGATTCTGGGTCTCGCATCCCTCGGTCCTGACCCGGGAGTACCGGAGTGGAGAGGAAGGGTTGTTGCTTTTCAGGATTCTGGCATATGTCTCCTTGGGATTTTAGGCTTGTAGTATAGTCCCTGGTAGGGCTGCTTGGAATTCTGTGTCTCCCACTTCTCTATCCTTCCCCGTAAGTTTCTGAGCTGAGACCCCAAGGTCTGGACTCTGTGTGGGAAACACTGGCCCGTTTCTGTCACTGACAGGGAGAGGCTTCAGCCCTGATGCGCCATGGAAAGATAGAGCCCCGGCGTGGAGGCCCGGGTCGACCAGGAGCACTACCCATTTGGCGAATCCGATCCCTCGGAACTTGCCCGGGATTTTCTGAGCAGGGAACACAGGGCCTGGAGGGTGTTTGTGTTTGTGTGACCCCCTTCTCTAAGGTACAGGAACGGCTTCAGTCATAGTGAGCCATGGCGAGCAGCCCCGGGCGTGGAGGCCCGGGGCGAGCAGCCCCGGGCGTGGAGGCCCGGGGCGAGCAGCCCCGGGCGTGGAGGCCCGGGGCGAGCAGCCCCGGGCGTGGAGGCCCGGGGCGAGCAGCCCCGGGCGTGGAGGCCCGGGGCGAGCAGCCCCGGGCGTGGAGGCCCGGGGCGAGCAGCCCCGGGCGTGGAGGCCCGGGGCGAGCAGCCCCGGGCGTGGAGGCCCGGGGCGAGCAGCCCCGGGCGTGGAGGCCCGGGGCGAGCAGCCCCGGGCGTGGAGGCCCGGGGCGAGCAGCCCCGGGCCTGGAGGCCCGGGGCGAGCAGCCCCGGGCGTGGAGGCCCGGGGCGAGCAGCCCCGGGCCTGGAGGCCCGGGGCGAGCAGCCCCGGGCCTGGAGGCCCGGGGCGAGCAGCCCCGGGCCTGGAGGCCCGGGGCGAGCAGCCCCGGGCCTGGAGGCCCGGGGCGAGCAGCCCCGGGCCTGGAGGCCCGGGGCGAGCAGCCCCGGGCCTGGAGGCCCGGGGCGAGCAGCCCCGGGCCTGGAGGCCCGGGGCGAGCAGCCCCGGGCCTGGAGGCCCGGGGCGAGCAGCCCCGGGCCTGGAGGCCCGGGGCGAGCAGCCCCGGGCCTGGAGGCCCGGGGCGAGCAGCCCCGGGCCTGGAGGCCCGGGGCGAGCAGCCCCGGGCCTGGAGGCCCGGGGCGAGCAGCCCCGGGCCTGGAGGCCCGGGGCGAGCAGCCCCGGGCCTGGAGGCCCGGGGCGAGCAGCCCCGGGCCTGGAGGCCCGGGGCGAGCAGCCCCGGGCCTGGAGGCCCGGGGCGAGCAGCCCCGGGCCTGGAGGCCCGGGGCGAGCAGCCCCGGGCCTGGAGGCCCGGGGCGAGCAGCCCCGGGCCTGGAGGCCCGGGGCGAGCAGCCCCGGGCCTGGAGGCCCGGGGCGAGCAGCCCCGGGCCTGGAGGCCCGGGGCGAGCAGCCCCGGGCCTGGAGGCCCGGGGCGAGCAGCCCCGGGCCTGGAGGCCCGGGGCGAGCAGCCCCGGGCCTGGAGGCCCGGGGCGAGCAGCCCCGGGCCTGGAGGCCCGGGGCGAGCAGCCCCGGGCCTGGAGGCCCGGGGCGAGCAGCCCCGGGCCTGGAGGCCCGGGGCGAGCAGCCCCGGGCCTGGAGGCCCGGGGCGAGCAGCCCCGGGCCTGGAGGCCCGGGGCGAGCAGCCCCGGGCCTGGAGGCCCGGGGCGAGCAGCCCCGGGCCTGGAGGCCCGGGGCGAGCAGCCCCGGGCCTGGAGGCCTTGGGCGAGCGGGGCACTTCCCATTCTGTGTCTCCAATCCCTCGGAACTTTCCGGGGAGTTTCTGAGCTGAGACCCAGTGTCTGGAGGCTGTTTCGGGTTCTGTGACCCCTTTCTCTCAGGTACAGGGTGACTGCCTTCTCTCAGGCTCCAGCCATGGTGAGCCATCGTAATGACTCAGGGCCTGGAGGCCGGGGTTCGTAGCAGGTGTTTGGGATTCTGGGTCTCGCATCCCTCGGTCCTGACCCGGGAGTACCGGAGTGGAGAGGATGGGTTGTTGGCTTTTCAGGATTCAGGCATATGTCTCCTTGGGATTTTAGGCTTGTAGTATAGTCCCTGGTAGGGCTGCTTGGAATTCTGTGTCTCCCACTTCTCCATCCTTCCCCGTAAGTTTCTGAGCTGAGACCCCAAGGTCTGGACTCTGTGTGGGAAACACTGGCCCGTTTCTGTCACTGACAGGGAGAGGCTTCAGCCCTGATGCGCCATGTTAAGATAGAGCCCCGGGCGTGGAGGCCCGGGTCGACCAGGAGCACAACCCATTTGGCGTATCCCATCCCTCGGAACTTGCCCGGGATTTTCTGAGCAGGGAACCCAGGGCCTGGAGGGTGTTTGTGTTTGTGTGACCCCTTCTCTCAGGTACAGGAACGGCTTCAGTCATAGTGAGCCATGGCGAGTAGCCCCGGGCGTGGAGGCCCGGGGCGAGCAGCCCCGGGCCTGGAGGCCCGGGGCGAGCGTGGCACTTCCAATTCTGTGTCTCCAATCCCTCGGAACTTTCCGGGGAGTTTCTGAGCTGAGACCCCAGTGTCTGGAGGCTGTTTCGGGTTCTGTGACCTCTTTCTCTCAGGTACAGGGTGACTGCCTTCTCTCAGGCTCCAACCATGGTGAGCCATCGTAATGACTCAGGGCCTGGAGGCCGGGGCTCGTAGCAGGTGTTTGGGATTCTGGGTCTCGCATCCCTCGGTCCTGACCCGGAGTACCGGAGTGGAGAGGAAGGGTTGTTGGCTTTTCAGGATTCTGGCATATGTCTCCTTGGGATTTTAGGCTTGTAGTATAGTCCCTGGTAGGGCTGCTTGGAATTCTGTGTCTCCCACTTCTCTATCCTTCCCCGTAAGTTTCTGAGCTGAGACCCCAAGGTCTGGACTCTGTGTGGGAAACACTGGCCCGTTTCTGTCACTGACAGGGAGAGGCTTCAGCCCTGATGCGCCATGGAAAGATAGAGCCCCGGGCGTGGAGGCCCGGGTCGACCAGGAGCACTACCCATTTGGCGAATCCGATCCCTCGGAACTTGCCCGGGATTTTCTGAGCAGGGAACACAGGGCCTGGAGGGTGTTTGTGTTTGTGTGACCCCCTTCTCTAAGGTACAGGAACGGCTTCAGTCATAGTGAGCCATGGCGAGCAGCCCCGGGCGTGGAGGCCCGGGGCGAGCAGCCCCGGGCGTGGAGGCCCGGGGCGAGCAGCCCCGGGCGTGGAGGCCCGGGGCGAGCAGCCCCGGGCGTGGAGGCCCGGGGCGAGCAGCCCCGGGCGTGGAGGCCCGGGGCGAGCAGCCCCGGGCGTGGAGGCCCGGGGCGAGCAGCCCCGGGCGTGGAGGCCCGGGGCGAGCAGCCCCGGGCGTGGAGGCCCGGGGCGAGCAGCCCCGGGCCTGGAGGCCCGGGGCGAGCAGCCCCGGGCGTGGAGGCCCGGGGCGAGCAGCCCCGGGCCTGGAGGCCCGGGGCGAGCAGCCCCGGGCCTGGAGGCCCGGGGCGAGCAGCCCCGGGCGTGGAGGCCCGGGGCGAGCAGCCCCGGGCCTGGAGGCCCGGGGCGAGCAGCCCCGGGCCTGGAGGCCCGGGGCGAGCAGCCCCGGGCCTGGAGGCCCGGGGCGAGCAGCCCCGGGCCTGGAGGCCCGGGGCGAGCAGCCCCGGGCCTGGAGGCCCGGGGCGAGCAGCCCCGGGCCTGGAGGCCCGGGGCGAGCAGCCCCGGGCCTGGAGGCCCGGGGCGAGCAGCCCCGGGCCTGGAGGCCCGGGGCGAGCAGCCCCGGGCCTGGAGGCCCGGGGCGAGCAGCCCCGGGCCTGGAGGCCCGGGGCGAGCAGCCCCGGGCCTGGAGGCCCGGGGCGAGCAGCCCCGGGCCTGGAGGCCCGGGGCGAGCAGCCCCGGGCCTGGAGGCCCGGGGCGAGCAGCCCCGGGCCTGGAGGCCCGGGGCGAGCAGCCCCGGGCCTGGAGGCCCGGGGCGAGCAGCCCCGGGCCTGGAGGCCCGGGGCGAGCAGCCCCGGGCCTGGAGGCCCGGGGCGAGCAGCCCCGGGCCTGGAGGCCCGGGGCGAGCAGCCCCGGGCCTGGAGGCCCGGGGCGAGCAGCCCCGGGCCTGGAGGCCCGGGGCGAGCAGCCCCGGGCCTGGAGGCCCGGGGCGAGCAGCCCCGGGCCTGGAGGCCCGGGGCGAGCAGCCCCGGGCCTGGAGGCCCGGGGCGAGCAGCCCCGGGCCTGGAGGCCCGGGGCGAGCAGCCCCGGGCCTGGAGGCCCGGGGCGAGCAGCCCCGGGCCTGGAGGCCCGGGGCGAGCAGCCCCGGGCCTGGAGGGCCCGAGGCGAGCAGCCCCGGGCCTGGAGGCCCGGGGCGAGCAGCCCCGGCCTGGAGGCCCGGGGCGAGCAGCCCCGGGCCTGGAGGCCCGGGGCGAGCAGCCCCGGGCCTGGAGGCCCGGGGCGAGCAGCCCCGGGCCTGGAGGCCCGGGGCGAGCAGCCCCGGGCCTGGAGGCCCGGGGCGAGCAGCCCCGGGCCTGGAGGCCCGGGGCGAGCAGCCCCGGGCCTGGAGGCCCGGGGCGAGCAGCCCCGGGCCTGGAGGCCCGGGGCGAGCAGCCCCGGGCCTGGAGGCCCGGGGCGAGCAGCCCCGGGCCTGGAGGCCCGGGGCGAGCAGCCCCGGGCCTGGAGGCCCGGGGCGAGCAGCCCCGGGCCTGGAGGCCCGGGGCGAGCAGCCCCGGGCCTGGAGGCCCGGGGCGAGCAGCCCCGGGCCTGGAGGCCCGGGGCGAGCAGCCCCGGGCCTGGAGGCCCGGGGCGAGCAGCCCCGGGCCTGGAGGCCCGGGGCGAGCAGCCCCGGGCCTGGAGGCCCGGGGCGAGCAGCCCCGGGCCTGGAGGCCCGGGGCGAGCAGCCCCGGGCCTGGAGGCCCGGGGCGAGCAGCCCCGGGCCTGGAGGCCCGGGGCGAGCAGCCCCGGGCCTGGAGGCCCGGGGCGAGCAGCCCCGGGCCTGGAGGCCCGGGGCGAGCAGCCCCGGGCCTGGAGGCCCGGGGCGAGCAGCCCCGGGCCTGGAGGCCCGGGGCGAGCAGCCCCGGGCCTGGAGGCCCGGGGCGAGCAGCCCCGGGCCTGGAGGCCCGGGGCGAGCAGCCCCGGGCCTGGAGGCCCGGGGCGAGCAGCCCCGGGCCTGGAGGCCCGGGGCGAGCAGCCCCGGGCCTGGAGGCCCGGGGCGAGCAGCCCCGGGCCTGGAGGCCCGGGGCGAGCAGCCCCGGGCCTGGAGGCCCGGGGCGAGCAGCCCCGGGCCTCGAGGCCCGGGGCGAGCAGCCCCGGGCCTGGAGGCCCGGGGCGAGCAGCCCCGGGCCTCGAGGCCCGGGGCGAGCAGCCCCGGGCCTGGAGGCCCGGGGCGAGCAGCCCCGGGCCTCGAGGCCCGGGGCGAGCAGCCCCGGGCCTCGAGGCCCGGGGCGAGCGGGGCACTTCCCATTCTGTGTCTCCAATCCCTCGGAACTTTCCGGGGAGTTTCTGAGCTGAGACCCAGTGTCTGGAGGCTGTTTCGGGTTCTGTGACCCCTTTTTCTCAGGTACAGGGTGACTGCCTTCTCTCAGGCTCCAACCATGGTGAGCCATCGTAATGACTCAGGGCCTGGAGGCCGGGGCTCGTAGCAGGTGTTTGGGATTCTGGGTCTCGCATCCCTCGGTCCTGACCCGGGAGTACCGGAGTGGAGAGGAAGGGTTGTTGGCTTTTCAGGATTCTGGCATATGTCTCCTTGGGATTTTAGGCTTGTAGTATAGTCCCTGGTAGGGCTGCTTGGAATTCTGTGTCTCCCACTTCTCTATCCTTCCCCGTAAGTTTCTGAGCTGAGACCCCAAGGTCTGGACTCTGTGTGGGAAACACTGGCCCGTTTCTGTCACTGACAGGGAGAGGCTTCAGCCTGATGCGCCATGGAAAGATAGAGCCCCGGGCGTGGAGGCCCGGGTCGACCAGGAAGCACTACCCATTTGGCGAATCCGATCCCTCGGAACTTGCCCGGGATTTTCTGAGCAGGGAACACAGGGCCTGGAGGGTGTTTGTGTTTGTGTGACCCCCTTCTCTAAGGTACAGGAACGGCTTCAGTCATAGTGAGCCATGGCGAGCAGCCCCGGGCGTGGAGGCCCGGGGCGAGCAGCCCCGGGCGTGGAGGCCCGGGGCGAGCAGCCCCGGGCCTGGAGGCCCGGGGCGAGCAGCCCCGGGCCTGGAGGCCCGGGGCGAGCAGCCCCGGGCCTGGAGGCCCGGGGCGAGCAGCCCCGGGCCTGGAGGCCTTGGGCGAGCGGGGCACTTCCCATTCTGTCTCCAATCCCTCGGAACTTTCCGGGGAGTTTCTGAGCTGAGACCCAGTGTCTGGAGGCTGTTTCGGGTTCTGTGACCCCTTTCTCTCAGGTACAGGGTGACTGCCTTCTCTCAGGCTCCAGCCATGGTGAGCCATCGTAATGACTCAGGGCCTGGAGGCCGGGGTTCGTAGCAGGTGTTTGGGATTCTGGGTCTCGCATCCCTCGGTCCTGACCCGGGAGTACCGGAGTGGAGAGGATGGGTTGTTGGCTTTTCAGGATTCAGGCATATGTCTCCTTGGGATTTTAGGCTTGTAGTATAGTCCCTGGTAGGGCTGCTTGGAATTCTGTGTCTCCCACTTCTCCATCCTTCCCCGTAAGTTTCTGAGCTGAGACCCCAAGGTCTGGACTCTGTGTGGGAAACACTGGCCCGTTTCTGTCACTGACAGGGAGAGGCTTCAGCCCTGATGCGCCATGTTAAGATAGAGCCCCGGGCGTGGAGGCCCGGGTCGACCAGGAGCACAACCCATTTGGCGTATCCCATCCCTCGGAACTTGCCCGGGATTTTCTGAGCAGGGAACCCAGGGCCTGGAGGGTGTTTGTGTTTGTGTGACCCCTTCTCTCAGGTACAGGAACGGCTTCAGTCATAGTGAGCCATGGCGAGTAGCCCCGGGCGTGGAGGCCCGGGGCGAGCAGCCCCGGGCCTGGAGGCCCGGGGCGAGCGTGGCACTTCCAATTCTGTGTCTCCAATCCCTCGGAACTTTCCGGGGAGTTTCTGAGCTGAGACCCCAGTGTCTGGAGGCTGTTTCGGGTTCTGTGACCTCTTTCTCTCAGGTACAGGGTGACTGCCTTCTCTCAGGCTCCAACCATGGTGAGCCATCGTAATGACTCAGGGCCTGGAGGCCGGGGCTCGTAGCAGGTGTTTGGGATTCTGGGTCTCGCATCCCTCGGTCCTGACCCGGGAGTACCGGAGTGGAGAGGAAGGGTTGTTGGCTTTTCAGGATTCTGGCATATGTCTCCTTGGGATTTTAGGCTTGTAGTATAGTCCCTGGTAGGGCTGCTTGGAATTCTGTGTCTCCCACTTCTCTATCCTTCCCCGTAAGTTTCTGAGCTGAGACCCCAAGGTCTGGACTCTGTGTGGGAAACACTGGCCCGTTTCTGTCACTGACAGGGAGAGGCTTCAGCCCTGATGCGCCATGGAAAGATAGAGCCCCGGGCGTGGAGGCCCGGGTCGACCAGGAGCACTACCCATTTGGCGAATCCGATCCCTCGGAACTTGCCCGGGATTTTCTGAGCAGGGAACACAGGGCCTGGAGGGTGTTTGTGTTTGTGTGACCCCCTTCTCTAAGGTACAGGAACGGCTTCAGTCATAGTGAGCCATGGCGAGCAGCCCCGGGCGTGGAGGCCCGGGGCGAGCAGCCCCGGGCGTGGAGGCCCGGGGCGAGCAGCCCCGGGCGTGGAGGCCCGGGGCGAGCAGCCCCGGGCGTGGAGGCCCGGGGCGAGCAGCCCCGGGCGTGGAGGCCCGGGGCGAGCAGCCCCGGGCGTGGAGGCCCGGGGCGAGCAGCCCCGGGCGTGGAGGCCCGGGGCGAGCAGCCCCGGGCGTGGAGGCCCGGGGCGAGCAGCCCCGGGCCTGGAGGCCCGGGGCGAGCAGCCCCGGGCGTGGAGGCCCGGGGCGAGCAGCCCCGGGCCTGGAGGCCCGGGGCGAGCAGCCCCGGGCCTGGAGGCCCGGGGCGAGCAGCCCCGGGCGTGGAGGCCCGGGGCGAGCAGCCCCGGGCCTGGAGGCCCGGGGCGAGCAGCCCCGGGCCTGGAGGCCCGGGGCGAGCAGCCCCGGGCCTGGAGGCCCGGGGCGAGCAGCCCCGGGCCTGGAGGCCCGGGGCGAGCAGCCCCGGGCGTGGAGGCCCGGGGCGAGCAGCCCCGGGCCTGGAGGCCCGGGGCGAGCAGCCCCGGGCCTGGAGGCCCGGGGCGAGCAGCCCCGGGCGTGGAGGCCCGGGGCGAGCAGCCCCGGGCCTGGAGGCCCGGGGCGAGCAGCCCCGGGCCTGGAGGCCCGGGGCGAGCAGCCCCGGGCCTGGAGGCCCGGGGCGAGCAGCCCCGGGCCTGGAGGCCCGGGGCGAGCAGCCCCGGGCCTGGAGGCCCGGGGCGAGCAGCCCCGGGCCTGGAGGCCCGGGGCGAGCAGCCCCGGGCCTGGAGGCCCGGGGCGAGCAGCCCCGGGCCTGGAGGCCCGGGGCGAGCAGCCCCGGGCCTGGAGGCCCGGGGCGAGCAGCCCCGGGCCTGGAGGCCCGGGGCGAGCAGCCCCGGGCCTGGAGGCCCGGGGCGAGCAGCCCCGGGCCTGGAGGCCCGGGGCGAGCAGCCCCGGGCCTGGAGGCCCGGGGCGAGCAGCCCCGGGCCTGGAGGCCCGGGGCGAGCAGCCCCGGGCCTGGAGGCCCGGGGCGAGCAGCCCCGGGCCTGGAGGCCCGGGGCGAGCAGCCCCGGGCCTGGAGGCCCGGGGCGAGCAGCCCCGGGCCTGGAGGCCCGGGGCGAGCAGCCCCGGGCCTGGAGGCCCGGGGCGAGCAGCCCCGGGCCTGGAGGCCCGGGGCGAGCAGCCCCGGGCCTGGAGGCCCGGGGCGAGCAGCCCCGGGCCTGGAGGCCCGGGGCGAGCAGCCCCGGGCCTGGAGGCCCGGGGCGAGCAGCCCCGGGCCTGGAGGCCCGGGGCGAGCAGCCCCGGGCCTGGAGGCCCGGGGCGAGCAGCCCCGGGCCTGGAGGCCCGGGGCGAGCAGCCCCGGGCCTGGAGGCCCGGGGCGAGCAGCCCCGGGCCTGGAGGCCCGGGGCGAGCAGCCCCGGGCCTGGAGGCCCGGGGCGAGCAGCCCCGGGCCTGGAGGCCCGGGGCGAGCAGCCCCGGGCCTGGAGGCCCGGGGCGAGCAGCCCCGGGCCTGGAGGCCCGGGGCGAGCAGCCCCGGGCCTGGAGGCCCGGGGCGAGCAGCCCCGGGCCTGGAGGCCCGGGGCGAGCAGCCCCGGGCCTGGAGGCCCGGGGCGAGCAGCCCCGGGCCTGGAGGCCCGGGGCGAGCAGCCCCGGGCCTGGAGGCCCGGGGCGAGCAGCCCCGGGCCTGGAGGCCCGGGGCGAGCAGCCCCGGGCCTGGAGGCCCGGGGCGAGCAGCCCCGGGCCTGGAGGCCCGGGGCGAGCAGCCCCGGGCCTGGAGGCCCGGGGCGAGCAGCCCCGGGCCTGGAGGCCCGGGGCGAGCAGCCCCGGGCCTGGAGGCCCGGGGCGAGCAGCCCCGGGCCTGGAGGCCCGGGGCGAGCAGCCCCGGGCCTGGAGGCCCGGGGCGAGCAGCCCCGGGCCTGGAGGCCCGGGGCGAGCAGCCCCGGGCCTGGAGGCCCGGGGCGAGCAGCCCCGGGCCTGGAGGCCCGGGGCGAGCAGCCCCGGGCCTGGAGGCCCGGGGCGAGCAGCCCCGGGCCTGGAGGCCCGGGGCGAGCAGCCCCGGGCCTGGAGGCCCGGGGCGAGCAGCCCCGGGCCTGGAGGCCCGGGGCGAGCAGCCCCGGGCCTGGAGGCCCGGGGCGAGCAGCCCCGGGCCTGGAGGCCCGGGGCGAGCAGCCCCGGGCCTGGAGGCCCGGGGCGAGCAGCCCCGGGCCTGGAGGCCCGGGGCGAGCAGCCCCGGGCCTGGAGGCCCGGGGCGAGCAGCCCCGGGCCTGGAGGCCCGGGGCGAGCAGCCCCGGGCCTGGAGGCCCGGGGCGAGCAGCCCCGGGCCTGGAGGCCCGGGGCGAGCAGCCCCGGGCCTCGAGGCCCGGGGCGAGCAGCCCCGGGCCTGGAGGCCCGGGGCGAGCAGCCCCGGGCCTCGAGGCCCGGGGCGAGCAGCCCCGGGCCTGGAGGCCCGGGGCGAGCAGCCCCGGGCCTCGAGGCCCGGGGCGAGCAGCCCCGGGCCTCGAGGCCCGGGGCGAGCGGGGCACTTCCCATTCTGTGTCTCCAATCCCTCGGAACTTTCCGGGGAGTTTCTGAGCTGAGACCCAGTGTCTGGAGGCTGTTTCGGGTTCTGTGACCCCTTTCTCTCAGGTACAGGGTGACTGCCTTCTCTCAGGCTCCAGCCATGGTGAGCCATCGTAATGACTCAGGGCCTGGAGGCCGGGGTTCGTAGCAGGTGTTTGGGATTCTGGGTCTCGCATCCCTCGGTCCTGACCCGGGAGTACCGGAGTGGAGAGGATGGGTTGTTGGCTTTTCAGGATTCAGGCATATGTCTCCTTGGGATTTTAGGCTTGTAGTATAGTCCCTGGTAGGGCTGCTTGGAATTCTGTGTCTCCCACTTCTCCATCCTTCCCCGTAAGTTTCTGAGCTGAGACCCCAAGGTCTGGACTCTGTGTGGGAAACACTGGCCCGTTTCTGTCACTGACAGGGAGAGGCTTCAGCCCTGATGCGCCATGTTAAGATAGAGCCCCGGGCGTGGAGGCCCGGGTCGACCAGGAGCACAACCCATTTGGCGTATCCCATCCCTCGGAACTTGCCCGGGATTTTCTGAGCAGGGAACCCAGGGCCTGGAGGGTGTTTGTGTTTGTGTGACCCCTTCTCTCAGGTACAGGAACGGCTTCAGTCATAGTGAGCCATGGCGAGTAGCCCCGGGCGTGGAGGCCCGGGGCGAGCAGCCCCGGGCCTGGAGGCCCGGGGCGAGCGTGGCACTTCCAATTCTGTGTCTCCAATCCCTCGGAACTTTCCGGGGAGTTTCTGAGCTGAGACCCCAGTGTCTGGAGGCTGTTTCGGGTTCTGTGACCTCTTTCTCTCAGGTACAGGGTGACTGCCTTCTCTCAGGCTCCAACCATGGTGAGCCATCGTAATGACTCAGGGCCTGGAGGCCGGGGCTCGTAGCAGGTGTTTGGGATTCTGGGTCTCGCATCCCTCGGTCCTGACCCGGGAGTACCGGAGTGGAGAGGAAGGGTTGTTGGCTTTTCAGGATTCTGGCATATGTCTCCTTGGGATTTTAGGCTTGTAGTATAGTCCCTGGTAGGGCTGCTTGGAATTCTGTGTCTCCCACTTCTCTATCCTTCCCCGTAAGTTTCTGAGCTGAGACCCCAAGGTCTGGACTCTGTGTGGGAAACACTGGCCCGTTTCTGTCACTGACAGGGAGAGGCTTCAGCCCTGATGCGCCATGGAAAGATAGAGCCCCGGGCGTGGAGGCCCGGGTCGACCAGGAGCACTACCCATTTGGCGAATCCGATCCCTCGGAACTTGCCCGGGATTTTCTGAGCAGGGAACACAGGGCCTGGAGGGTGTTTGTGTTTGTGTGACCCCCTTCTCTAAGGTACAGGAACGGCTTCAGTCATAGTGAGCCATGGCGAGCAGCCCCGGGCGTGGAGGCCCGGGGCGAGCAGCCCCGGGCGTGGAGGCCCGGGGCGAGCAGCCCCGGGCGTGGAGGCCCGGGGCGAGCAGCCCCGGGCGTGGAGGCCCGGGGCGAGCAGCCCCGGGCGTGGAGGCCCGGGGCGAGCAGCCCCGGGCGTGGAGGCCCGGGGCGAGCAGCCCCGGGCGTGGAGGCCCGGGGCGAGCAGCCCCGGGCGTGGAGGCCCGGGGCGAGCAGCCCCGGGCGTGGAGGCCCGGGGCGAGCAGCCCCGGGCGTGGAGGCCCGGGGCGAGCAGCCCCGGGCCTGGAGGCCCGGGGCGAGCAGCCCCGGGCGTGGAGGCCCGGGGCGAGCAGCCCCGGGCCTGGAGGCCCGGGGCGAGCAGCCCCGGGCCTGGAGGCCCGGGGCGAGCAGCCCCGGGCCTGGAGGCCCGGGGCGAGCAGCCCCGGGCCTGGAGGCCCGGGGCGAGCAGCCCCGGGCCTGGAGGCCCGGGGCGAGCAGCCCCGGGCCTGGAGGCCCGGGGCGAGCAGCCCCGGGCCTGGAGGCCCGGGGCGAGCAGCCCCGGGCCTGGAGGCCCGGGGCGAGCAGCCCCGGGCCTGGAGGCCCGGGGCGAGCAGCCCCGGGCCTGGAGGCCCGGGGCGAGCAGCCCCGGGCCTGGAGGCCCGGGGCGAGCAGCCCCGGGCCTGGAGGCCCGGGGCGAGCAGCCCCGGGCCTGGAGGCCCGGGGCGAGCAGCCCCGGGCCTGGAGGCCCGGGGCGAGCAGCCCCGGGCCTGGAGGCCCGGGGCGAGCAGCCCCGGGCCTGGAGGCCCGGGGCGAGCAGCCCCGGGCCTGGAGGCCCGGGGCGAGCAGCCCCGGGCCTGGAGGCCCGGGGCGAGCAGCCCCGGGCCTGGAGGCCCGGGGCGAGCAGCCCCGGGCCTGGAGGCCCGGGGCGAGCAGCCCCGGGCCTGGAGGCCCGGGGCGAGCAGCCCCGGGCCTGGAGGCCCGGGGCGAGCAGCCCCGGGCCTGGAGGCCCGGGGCGAGCAGCCCCGGGCCTGGAGGCCCGGGGCGAGCAGCCCCGGGCCTGGAGGCCCGGGGCGAGCAGCCCCGGGCCTGGAGGCCCGGGGCGAGCAGCCCCGGGCCTGGAGGCCCGGGGCGAGCAGCCCCGGGCCTGGAGGCCCGGGGCGAGCAGCCCCGGGCCTGGAGGCCCGGGGCGAGCAGCCCCGGGCCTGGAGGCCCGGGGCGAGCAGCCCCGGGCCTGGAGGCCCGGGGCGAGCAGCCCCGGGCCTGGAGGCCCGGGGCGAGCAGCCCCGGGCCTGGAGGCCCGGGGCGAGCAGCCCCGGGCCTGGAGGCCCGGGGCGAGCAGCCCCGGGCCTGGAGGCCCGGGGCGAGCAGCCCCGGGCCTGGAGGCCCGGGGCGAGCAGCCCCGGGCCTGGAGGCCCGGGGCGAGCGGGGCACTTCCCATTCTGTGTCTCCAATCCCTCGGAACTTTCCGGGGAGTTTCTGAGCTGAGACCCCAGTGTCTGGAGGCTGTTTCGGGTTCTGTGACCCCTTTCTCTCAGGTACAGAGTGACTGCCTTCTCTCAGGCTCCAGCCATGGTGAGCCATCGTAATGACTCAGGGCCTGGAGGCCGGGGTTCGTAGCAGGTGTTTGGGATTCTGGGTCTCGCATCCCTCGGTCCTGACCCGGGAGTACCGGAGTGGAGAGGATGGGTTGTTGGCTTTTCAGGATTCAGGCATATGTCTCCTTGGGATTTTAGGCTTGTAGTATAGTCCCTGGTAGGGCTGCTTGGAATTCTGTGTCTCCCACTTCTCCATCCTTCCCCGTAAGTTTCTGAGCTGAGACCCCAAGGTCTGGACTCTGTGTGGGAAACACTGGCCCGTTTCTGTCACTGACAGGGAGAGGCTTCAGCCCTGATGCGCCATGTTAAGATAGAGCCCCGGGCGTGGAGGCCCGGGTCGACCAGGAGCACAACCCATTTGGCGTATCCCATCCCTCGGAACTTGCCCGGGATTTTCTGAGCAGGGAACCCAGGGCCTGGAGGGTGTTTGTGTTTGTGTGACCCCTTCTCTCAGGTACAGGAACGGCTTCAGTCATAGTGAGCCATGGCGAGTAGCCCCGGGCGTGGAGGCCCGGGGCGAGCAGCCCCGGGCCTGGAGGCCCGGGGCGAGCGTGGCACTTCCAATTCTGTGTCTCCAATCCCTCGGAACTTTCCGGGGAGTTTCTGAGCTGAGACCCCAGTGTCTGGAGGCTGTTTCGGGTTCTGTGACCTCTTTTTCTCAGGTACAGGGTGACTGCCTTCTCTCAGGCTCCAACCATGGTGAGCCATCGTAATGACTCAGGGCCTGGAGGCCGGGGCTCGTAGCAGGTGTTTGGGATTCTGGGTCTCGCATCCCTCGGTCCTGACCCGGGAGTACCGGAGTGGAGAGGAAGGGTTGTTGGCTTTTCAGGATTCAGGCATATGTCTCCTTGGGATTTTAGGCTTGTAGTATAGTCCCTGGTAGGGCTGCTTGGAATTCTGTGTCTCCCACTTCTCTATCCTTCCCCGTAAGTTTCTGAGCTGAGACCCCAAGGTCTGGACTCTGTGTGGGAAACACTGGCCCGTTTCTGTCACTGACAGGGAGAGGCTTCAGCCCTGATGCGCCATGGAAAGATAGAGCCCCGGGCGTGGAGGCCCGGGTCGACCAGGAGCACTACCCATTTGGCGAATCCGATCCCTCGGAACTTGCCCGGGATTTTCTGAGCAGGGAACACAGGGCCTGGAGGGTGTTTGTGTTTGTGTGACCCCCTTCTCTAAGGTACAGGAACGGCTTCAGTCATAGTGAGCCATGGCGAGCAGCCCCGGGCGTGGAGGCCCGGGGCGAGCAGCCCCGGGCGTGGAGGCCCGGGGCGAGCAGCCCCGGGCGTGGAGGCCCGGGGCGAGCAGCCCCGGGCGTGGAGGCCCGGGGCGAGCAGCCCCGGGCGTGGAGGCCCGGGGCGAGCAGCCCCGGGCGTGGAGGCCCGGGGCGAGCAGCCCCGGGCGTGGAGGCCCGGGGCGAGCAGCCCCGGGCGTGGAGGCCCGGGGCGAGCAGCCCCGGGCGTGGAGGCCCGGGGCGAGCAGCCCCGGGCCTGGAGGCCCGGGGCGAGCAGCCCCGGGCGTGGAGGCCCGGGGCGAGCAGCCCCGGGCGTGGAGGCCCGGGGCGAGCAGCCCCGGGCCTGGAGGCCCGGGGCGAGCAGCCCCGGGCCTGGAGGCCCGGGGCGAGCAGCCCCGGGCCTGGAGGCCCGGGGCGAGCAGCCCCGGGCCTGGAGGCCCGGGGCGAGCAGCCCCGGGCCTGGAGGCCCGGGGCGAGCAGCCCCGGGCCTGGAGGCCCGGGGCGAGCAGCCCCGGGCCTGGAGGCCCGGGGCGAGCAGCCCCGGGCCTGGAGGCCCGGGGCGAGCAGCCCCGGGCCTGGAGGCCCGGGGCGAGCAGCCCCGGGCCTGGAGGCCCGGGGCGAGCAGCCCCGGGCCTGGAGGCCCGGGGCGAGCAGCCCCGGGCCTGGAGGCCCGGGGCGAGCAGCCCCGGGCCTGGAGGCCCGGGGCGAGCAGCCCCGGGCCTGGAGGCCCGGGGCGAGCAGCCCCGGGCCTGGAGGCCCGGGGCGAGCAGCCCCGGGCCTGGAGGCCCGGGGCGAGCAGCCCCGGGCCTGGAGGCCCGGGGCGAGCAGCCCCGGGCCTGGAGGCCCGGGGCGAGCAGCCCCGGGCCTGGAGGCCCGGGGCGAGCAGCCCCGGGCCTGGAGGCCCGGGGCGAGCAGCCCCGGGCCTGGAGGCCCGGGGCGAGCAGCCCCGGGCCTGGAGGCCCGGGGCGAGCAGCCCCGGGCCTGGAGGCCCGGGGCGAGCAGCCCCGGGCCTGGAGGCCCGGGGCGAGCAGCCCCGGGCCTGGAGGCCCGGGGCGAGCAGCCCCGGGCCTGGAGGCCCGGGGCGAGCAGCCCCGGGCCTGGAGGCCCGGGGCGAGCAGCCCCGGGCCTGGAGGCCCGGGGCGAGCAGCCCCGGGCCTGGAGGCCCGGGGCGAGCAGCCCCGGGCCTGGAGGCCCGGGGCGAGCAGCCCCGGGCCTGGAGGCCCGGGGCGAGCAGCCCCGGGCCTGGAGGCCCGGGGCGAGCAGCCCCGGGCCTGGAGGCCCGGGGCGAGCAGCCCCGGGCCTGGAGGCCCGGGGCGAGCAGCCCCGGGCCTGGAGGCCCGGGGCGAGCAGCCCCGGGCCTGGAGGCCCGGGGCGAGCAGCCCCGGGCCTGGAGGCCCGGGGCGAGCAGCCCCGGGCCTGGAGGCCCGGGGCGAGCAGCCCCGGGCCTGGAGGCCCGGGGCGAGCAGCCCCGGGCCTGGAGGCCCGGGGCGAGCAGCCCCGGGCCTGGAGGCCCGGGGCGAGCAGCCCCGGGCCTGGAGGCCCGGGGCGAGCAGCCCCGGGCCTGGAGGCCCGGGGCGAGCAGCCCCGGGCCTGGAGGCCCGGGGCGAGCAGCCCCGGGCCTGGAGGCCCGGGGCGAGCAGCCCCGGGCCTGGAGGCCCGGGGCGAGCAGCCCCGGGCCTGGAGGCCCGGGGCGAGCAGCCCCGGGCCTGGAGGCCCGGGGCGAGCAGCCCCGGGCCTGGAGGCCCGGGGCGAGCAGCCCCGGGCCTGGAGGCCCGGGGCGAGCGGGGCACTTCCCATTCTGTGTCTCCAATCCCTCGGAACTTTCCGGGGAGTTTCTGAGCTGAGACCCCAGTGTCTGGAGGCTGTTTCGGGTTCTGTGACCCCTTTCTCTCAGGTACAGAGTGACTGCCTTCTCTCAGGCTCCAGCCATGGTGAGCCATCGTAATGACTCAGGGCCTGGAGGCCGGGGTTCGTAGCAGGTGTTTGGGATTCTGGGTCTCGCATCCCTCGGTCCTGACCCGGGAGTACCGGAGTGGAGAGGATGGGTTGTTGGCTTTTCAGGATTCAGGCATATGTCTCCTTGGGATTTTAGGCTTGTAGTATAGTCCCTGGTAGGGCTGCTTGGAATTCTGTGTCTCCCACTTCTCCATCCTTCCCCGTAAGTTTCTGAGCTGAGACCCCAAGGTCTGGACTCTGTGTGGGAAACACTGGCCCGTTTCTGTCACTGACAGGGAGAGGCTTCAGCCCTGATGCGCCATGTTAAGATAGAGCCCCGGGCGTGGAGGCCCGGGTCGACCAGGAGCACAACCCATTTGGCGTATCCCATCCCTCGGAACTTGCCCGGGATTTTCTGAGCAGGGAACCCAGGGCCTGGAGGGTGTTTGTGTTTGTGTGACCCCTTCTCTCAGGTACAGGAACGGCTTCAGTCATAGTGAGCCATGGCGAGTAGCCCCGGGCGTGGAGGCCCGGGGCGAGCAGCCCCGGGCCTGGAGGCCCGGGGCGAGCGTGGCACTTCCAATTCTGTGTCTCCAATCCCTCGGAACTTTCCGGGGAGTTTCTGAGCTGAGACCCCAGTGTCTGGAGGCTGTTTCGGGTTCTGTGACCTCTTTTTCTCAGGTACAGGGTGACTGCCTTCTCTCAGGCTCCAACCATGGTGAGCCATCGTAATGACTCAGGGCCTGGAGGCCGGGGCTCGTAGCAGGTGTTTGGGATTCTGGGTCTCGCATCCCTCGGTCCTGACCCGGGAGTACCGGAGTGGAGAGGAAGGGTTGTTGGCTTTTCAGGATTCAGGCATATGTCTCCTTGGGATTTTAGGCTTGTAGTATAGTCCCTGGTAGGGCTGCTTGGAATTCTGTGTCCCACTTCTCTATCCTTCCCCGTAAGTTTCTGAGCTGAGACCCCAAGGTCTGGACTCTGTGTGGGAAACACTGGCCCGTTTCTGTCACTGACAGGGAGAGGCTTCAGCCCTGATGCGCCATGGAAAGATAGAGCCCCGGGCGTGGAGGCCCGGGTCGACCAGGAGCACTACCCATTTGGCGAATCCGATCCCTCGGAACTTGCCCGGGATTTTCTGAGCAGGGAACACAGGGCCTGGAGGGTGTTTGTGTTTGTGTGACCCCCTTCTCTAAGGTACAGGAACGGCTTCAGTCATAGTGAGCCATGGCGAGCAGCCCCGGGCGTGGAGGCCCGGGGCGAGCAGCCCCGGGCGTGGAGGCCGGGGCGAGCAGCCCCGGGCGTGGAGGCCCGGGGCGAGCAGCCCCGGGCGTGGAGGCCCGGGGCGAGCAGCCCCGGGCGTGGAGGCCCGGGGCGAGCAGCCCCGGGCGTGGAGGCCGGGGCGAGCAGCCCCGGGCGTGGAGGCCCGGGGCGAGCAGCCCCGGGCGTGGAGGCCCGGGGCGAGCAGCCCCGGGCGTGGAGGCCCGGGGCGAGCAGCCCCGGGCTGGAGGCCCGGGGCGAGCAGCCCCGGGCGTGGAGGCCCGGGGCGAGCAGCCCCGGGCGTGGAGGCCCGGGGCGAGCAGCCCCGGGCCTGGAGGCCCGGGGCGAGCAGCCCCGGGCCTGGAGGCCCGGGGCGAGCAGCCCCGGGCGTGGAGGCCCGGGGCGAGCAGCCCCGGGCTGGAGGCCCGGGGCGAGCAGCCCCGGGCCTGGAGGCCCGGGGCGAGCAGCCCCGGGCCTGGAGGCCCGGGGCGAGCAGCCCCGGGCCTGGAGGCCCGGGGCGAGCAGCCCCGGGCCTGGAGGCCCGGGGCGAGCAGCCCCGGGCCTGGAGGCCCGGGGCGAGCAGCCCCCGGGCCTGGAGGCCCGGGGCGAGCAGCCCCGGGCCTGGAGGCCCGGGGCGAGCAGCCCCGGGCCTGGAGGCCCGGGGCGAGCAGCCCCGGGCCTGGAGGCCCGGGGCGAGCAGCCCCGGGCCTGGAGGCCCGGGGCGAGCAGCCCCGGGCCTGGAGGCCCGGGGCGAGCAGCCCCGGGCCTGGAGGCCCGGGGCGAGCAGCCCCGGGCCTGGAGGCCCGGGGCGAGCAGCCCCGGGCCTGGAGGCCCGGGGCGAGCAGCCCCGGGCCTGGAGGCCCGGGGCGAGCAGCCCCGGGCCTGGAGGCCCGGGGCGAGCAGCCCCGGGCCTGGAGGCCCGGGGCGAGCAGCCCCGGGCCTGGAGGCCCGGGGCGAGCAGCCCCGGGCCTGGAGGCCCGGGGCGAGCAGCCCCGGGCCTGGAGGCCCGGGGCGAGCAGCCCCGGGCCTGGAGGCCCGGGCGAGCAGCCCCGGGCCTGGAGGCCCGGGGCGAGCAGCCCCGGGCCTGGAGGCCCGGGGCGAGCAGCCCCGGGCCTGGAGGCCCGGGGCGAGCAGCCCCGGGCCTGGAGGCCCGGGGCGAGCAGCCCCGGGCCTGGAGGCCCGGGGCGAGCAGCCCCGGGCCTGGAGGCCCGGGGCGAGCAGCCCCGGGCCTGGAGGCCCGGGGCGAGCAGCCCCGGGCCTGGAGGCCCGGGGCGAGCAGCCCCGGGCCTGGAGGCCCGGGGCGAGCAGCCCCGGGCCTGGAGGCCCGGGGCGAGCAGCCCCGGGCCTGGAGGCCCGGGGCGAGCAGCCCCGGGCCTGGAGGCCCGGGGCGAGCAGCCCCGGGCCTGGAGGCCCGGGGCGAGCAGCCCCGGGCCTGGAGGCCCGGGGCGAGCAGCCCCGGGCCTGGAGGCCCGGGGCGAGCAGCCCCGGGCCTGGAGGCCCGGGGCGAGCAGCCCCGGGCCTGGAGGCCCGGGGCGAGCAGCCCCGGGCCTGGAGGCCCGGGGCGAGCAGCCCCGGGCCTGGAGGCCCGGGGCGAGCAGCCCCGGGCCTGGAGGCCCGGGGCGAGCAGCCCCGGGCCTGGAGGCCCGGGGCGAGCAGCCCCGGGCCTGGAGGCCCGGGGCGAGCAGCCCCGGGCCTGGAGGCCCGGGGCGAGCAGCCCCGGGCCTGGAGGGGCCTGAGGCCCGGGGCGAGCAGCCCCGGGCCTGGAGGCCCGGGGCGAGCAGCCCCGGGCCTGGAGGC
Source organism: Prionailurus viverrinus (assembly GCF_022837055.1). NCBI lineage: Eukaryota > Metazoa > Chordata > Mammalia > Carnivora > Felidae > Prionailurus > Prionailurus viverrinus. The sequence goes on from NW_025927514.1 coordinate 19,588, forward strand.
CCGGGGCGAGCAGCCCCGGGCCTGGAGGCCCGGGGCGAGCAGCCCCGGGCCTGGAGGCCCGGGGCGAGCAGCCCCGGGCCTGGAGGCCCGGGGCGAGCAGCCCCGGGCCTGGAGGCCCGGGGCGAGCAGCCCCGGGCCTGGAGGCCCGGGGCGAGCAGCCCCGGGCCTGGAGGCCCGGGGCGAGCAGCCCCGGGCCTGGAGGCCCGGGGCGAGCAGCCCCGGGCCTGGAGGCCCGGGGCGAGCAGCCCGGGCCTGGAGGCCCGGGGCGAGCAGCCCCGGGCCTGGAGGCCCGGGGCGAGCAGCCCCGGGCCTGGAGGCCCGGGGCGAGCAGCCCCGGGCCTGGAGGCCCGGGGCGAGCAGCCCCGGGCCTGGAGGCCCGGGGCGAGCAGCCCCGGGCCTGGAGGCCCGGGGCGAGCAGCCCCGGGCCTGGAGGCCCGGGGCGAGCAGCCCCGGCCTGGAGGCCCGGGGCGAGCAGCCCCGGGCCTGGAGGCCCGGGGCGAGCAGCCCCGGGCCTGGAGGCCCGGGGCGAGCAGCCCCGGGCCTGGAGGCCCGGGGCGAGCAGCCCCGGGCCTGGAGGCCCGGGGCGAGCAGCCCCGGGCCTGGAGGCCCGGGGCGAGCAGCCCCGGGCCTGGAGGCCCGGGGCGAGCAGCCCCGGGCCTGGAGGCCCGGGGCGAGCAGCCCCGGGCCTGGAGGCCCGGGGCGAGCAGCCCCGGGCCTGGAGGCCCGGGGCGAGCAGCCCCGGGCCTGGAGGCCCGGGGCGAGCAGCCCCGGGCCTGGAGGCCCGGGGCGAGCAGCCCCGGGCCTGGAGGCCCGGGGCGAGCAGCCCCGGGCCTGGAGGCCCGGGGCGAGCAGCCCCGGGCCTGGAGGCCCGGGGCGAGCAGCCCCCGGGCCTGGAGGCCCGGGGCGAGCAGCCCCGGGCCTGGAGGCCCGGGGCGAGCAGCCCCGGGCCTGGAGGCCCGGGGCGAGCAGCCCCGGGCCTGGAGGCCCGGGGCGAGCAGCCCCGGGCCTGGAGGCCCGGGGCGAGCAGCCCCGGGCCTGGAGGCCCGGGGCGAGCAGCCCCGGGCCTGGAGGCCCGGGGCGAGCAGCCCCGGGCCTGGAGGCCCGGGGCGAGCAGCCCCGGGCCTGGAGGCCCGGGGCGAGCAGCCCCGGGCCTGGAGGCCCGGGGCGAGCAGCCCCGGGCCTGGAGGCCCGGGGCGAGCAGCCCCGGCCTGGAGGCCCGGGGCGAGCAGCCCCGGGCCTGGAGGCCCGGGGCGAGCAGCCCCGGGCCTGGAGGCCCGGGGCGAGCAGCCCCGGGCCTGGAGGCCCGGGGCGAGCAGCCCCGGGCCTGGAGGCCCGGGGCGAGCAGCCCCGGGCCTGGAGGCCCGGGGCGAGCAGCCCCGGGCCTGGAGGCCCGGGGCGAGCAGCCCCGGGCCTGGAGGCCCGGGGCGAGCAGCCCCGGGCCTGGAGGCCCGGGGCGAGCAGCCCCGGGCCTGGAGGCCCGGGGCGAGCAGCCCCGGGCCTGGAGGCCCGGGGCGAGCAGCCCCGGGCCTGGAGGCCCGGGGCGAGCAGCCCCGGGCCTGGAGGCCCGGGGCGAGCAGCCCCGGGCCTGGAGGCCCGGGGCGAGCAGCCCCGGGCCTGGAGGCCCGGGGCGAGCAGCCCCGGGCCTGGAGGCCCGGGGCGAGCAGCCCCGGGCCTGGAGGCCCGGGGCGAGCAGCCCCGGGCCTGGAGGCCCGGGGCGAGCAGCCCCGGGCCTGGAGGCCCGGGGCGAGCAGCCCGGGCCTGGAGGCCCGGGGCGAGCAGCCCCGGGCCTGGAGGCCCGGGGCGAGCAGCCCCGGGCCTGGAGGCCCGGGGGCGAGCAGCCCCGGGCCTGGAGGCCCGGGGCGAGCAGCCCCGGGCCTGGAGGCCCGGGGCGAGCAGCCCCGGGCCTGGAGGCCCGGGGCGAGCAGCCCCGGGCCTGGAGGCCCGGGGCGAGCAGCCCCGGGCCTGGAGGCCCGGGGCGAGCAGCCCCGGGCCTGGAGGCCCGGGGCGAGCAGCCCCGGGCCTGGAGGCCCGGGGCGAGCAGCCCCGGGCCTGGAGGCCCGGGGCGAGCAGCCCCGGGCCTGGAGGCCCGGGGCGAGCAGCCCCGGGCCTGGAGGCCCGGGGCGAGCAGCCCCGGGCCTGGAGGCCCGGGGCGAGCAGCCCCGGGCCTGGAGGCCCGGGGCGAGCAGCCCCGGGCCTGGAGGCCCGGGGCGAGCAGCCCCGGGCCTGGAGGCCCGGGGCGAGCAGCCCCGGGCCTGGAGGCCCGGGGCGAGCAGCCCCGGGCCTGGAGGCCCGGGGCGAGCAGCCCCGGGCCTGGAGGCCCGGGGCGAGCAGCCCCGGGCCTGGAGGCCCGGGGCGAGCAGCCCCGGGCCTGGAGGCCCGGGGCGAGCAGCCCCGGGCCTGGAGGCCCGGGGCGAGCAGCCCCGGGCCTGGAGGCCCGGGGCGAGCAGCCCCGGGCCTGGAGGCCCGGGGCGAGCAGCCCCGGGCCTGGAGGCCCGGGGCGAGCAGCCCCGGGCCTGGAGGCCCGGGGCGAGCAGCCCCGGGCCTGGAGGCCCGGGGCGAGCAGCCCCGGGCCTGGAGGCCCGGGGCGAGCAGCCCCGGGCCTGGAGGCCCGGGGCGAGCAGCCCCGGGCCTGGAGGCCCGGGGCGAGCAGCCCCGGGCCTGGAGGCCCGGGGCGAGCAGCCCCGGGCCTGGAGGCCCGGGGCGAGCAGCCCCGGGCCTGGAGGCCCGGGGCGAGCAGCCCCGGGCCTGGAGGCCCGGGGCGAGCAGCCCCGGGCCTGGAGGCCCGGGGCGAGCAGCCCCGGGCCTGGAGGCCCGGGGCGAGCAGCCCCGGGCCTGGAGGCCCGGGGCGAGCAGCCCCGGGCCTGGAGGCCCGGGGCGAGCAGCCCCGGGCCTGGAGGCCCGGGGCGAGCAGCCCCGGGCCTGGAGGCCCGGGGCGAGCAGCCCCGGGCCTGGAGGCCCGGGGCGAGCAGCCCCGGGCCTGGAGGCCCGGGGCGAGCAGCCCCGGGCCTGGAGGCCCGGGGGCGAGCAGCCCCGGGCCTGGAGGCCCGGGGCGAGCAGCCCCGGGCCTGGAGGCCCGGGGCGAGCAGCCCCGGGCCTGGAGGCCCGGGGCGAGCAGCCCCGGGCCTGGAGGCCCGGGGCGAGCAGCCCCGGGCCTGGAGGCCCGGGGCGAGCAGCCCCGGGCCTGGAGGCCCGGGGCGAGCAGCCCCGGGCCTGGAGGCCCGGGGCGAGCAGCCCCGGGCCTGGAGGCCCGGGGCGAGCAGCCCCGGGCCTGGAGGCCCGGGGCGAGCAGCCCCGGGCCTGGAGGCCCGGGGCGAGCAGCCCCGGGCCTGGAGGCCCGGGGCGAGCAGCCCCGGGCCTGGAGGCCCGGGGCGAGCAGCCCCGGGCCTGGAGGCCCGGGGCGAGCAGCCCCGGGCCTGGAGGCCCGGGGCGAGCAGCCCCGGGCCTGGAGGCCCGGGGCGAGCAGCCCCGGGCCTGGAGGCCCGGGGCGAGCAGCCCCGGGCCTGGAGGCCCGGGGCGAGCAGCCCCGGGCCTGGAGGCCCGGGGCGAGCAGCCCCGGGCCTGGAGGCCCGGGGCGAGCAGCCCCGGGCCTGGAGGCCCGGGGCGAGCAGCCCCGGGCCTGGAGGCCCGGGGCGAGCAGCCCCGGGCCTGGAGGCCCGGGGCGAGCAGCCCCGGGCCTGGAGGCCCGGGGCGAGCAGCCCCGGGCCTGGAGGCCCGGGGCGAGCAGCCCCGGGCCTGGAGGCCCGGGGCGAGCAGCCCCGGGCCTGGAGGCCCGGGGCGAGCAGCCCCGGGCCTGGAGGCCCGGGGCGAGCAGCCCCGGGCCTGGAGGCCCGGGGCGAGCAGCCCCGGGCCTGGAGGCCCGGGGCGAGCAGCCCCGGGCCTGGAGGCCCGGGGCGAGCAGCCCCGGGCCTGGAGGCCCGGGGCGAGCAGCCCCGGGCCTGGAGGCCCGGGGCGAGCAGCCCCGGGCCTGGAGGCCCGGGGCGAGCAGCCCCGGGCCTGGAGGCCCGGGGCGAGCAGCCCCGGGCCTGGAGGCCCGGGGCGAGCAGCCCCGGGCCTGGAGGCCCGGGGCGAGCAGCCCCGGGCCTGGAGGCCCGGGGCGAGCAGCCCCGGGCCTGGAGGCCCGGGGCGAGCGGGGCACTTCCCATTCTGTGTCTCCAATCCCTCGGAACTTTCCGGGGAGTTTCTGAGCTGAGACCCAGTGTCTGGAGGCTGTTTCGGGTTCTGTGACCCCTTTCTCTCAGGTACAGGGTGACTGCCTTCTCTCAGGCTCCAGCCATGGTGAGCCATCGTAATGACTCAGGGCCTGGAGGCCGGGGTTCGTAGCAGGTGTTTGGGATTCTGGGTCTCGCATCCCTCGGTCCTGACCCGGGAGTACCGGAGTGGAGAGGATGGGTTGTTGGCTTTTCAGGATTCAGGCATATGTCTCCTTGGGATTTTAGGCTTGTAGTATAGTCCCTGGTAGGGCTGCTTGGAATTCTGTGTCTCCCACTTCTCCATCCTTCCCCGTAAGTTTCTGAGCTGAGACCCCAAGGTCTGGACTCTGTGTGGGAAACACTGGCCCGTTTCTGTCACTGACAGGGAGAGGCTTCAGCCCTGATGCGCCATGTTAAGATAGAGCCCCGGGCGTGGAGGCCCGGGTCGACCAGGAGCACAACCCATTTGGCGTATCCCATCCCTCGGAACTTGCCCGGGATTTTCTGAGCAGGGAACCCAGGGCCTGGAGGGTGTTTGTGTTTGTGTGACCCCTTCTCTCAGGTACAGGAACGGCTTCAGTCATAGTGAGCCATGGCGAGTAGCCCCGGGCGTGGAGGCCCGGGGCGAGCAGCCCCGGGCCTGGAGGCCCGGGGCGAGCGTGGCACTTCCAATTCTGTGTCTCCAATCCCTCGGAACTTTCCGGGGAGTTTCTGAGCTGAGACCCCAGTGTCTGGAGGCTGTTTCGGGTTCTGTGACCTCTTTCTCTCAGGTACAGGGTGACTGCCTTCTCTCAGGCTCCAACCATGGTGAGCCATCGTAATGACTCAGGGCCTGGAGGCCGGGGCTCGTAGCAGGTGTTTGGGATTCTGGGTCTCACATCCCTCGGTCCTGACCCGGGAGTACCGGAGTGGAGAGGAAGGGTTGTTGGCTTTTCAGGATTCTGGCATATGTCTCCTTGGGATTTTAGGCTTGTAGTATAGTCCCTGGTAGGGCTGCTTGGAATTCTGTGTCTCCCACTTCTCTATCCTTCCCCGTAAGTTTCTGAGCTGAGACCCCAAGGTCTGGACTCTGTGTGGGAAACACTGGCCCGTTTCTGTCACTGACAGGGAGAGGCTTCAGCCCTGATGCGCCATGGAAAGATAGAGCCCCGGGCGTGGAGGCCCGGGTCGACCAGGAGCACTACCCATTTGGCGAATCCGATCCCTCGGAACTTGCCCGGGATTTTCTGAGCAGGGAACACAGGGCCTGGAGGGTGTTTGTGTTTGTGTGACCCCCTTCTCTAAGGTACAGGAACGGCTTCAGTCATAGTGAGCCATGGCGAGCAGCCCCGGGCGTGGAGGCCCGGGGCGAGCAGCCCCGGGCGTGGAGGCCCGGGGCGAGCAGCCCCGGGCCTGGAGGCCCGGGGCGAGCAGCCCCGGGCGTGGAGGCCCGGGGCGAGCAGCCCCGGGCCTGGAGGCCCGGGGCGAGCAGCCCCGGGCCTGGAGGCCCGGGGCGAGCAGCCCCGGGCCTGGAGGCCCGGGGCGAGCAGCCCCGGGCGTGGAGGCCCGGGGCGAGCAGCCCCGGGCGTGGAGGCCCGGGGCGAGCAGCCCCGGGCCTGGAGGCCCGGGGCGAGCAGCCCCGGGCCTGGAGGCCCGGGGCGAGCAGCCCCGGGCCTGGAGGCCCGGGGAGAGCAGCCCCGGGCCTGGAGGCCCGGGGCGAGCAGCCCCGGGCCTGGAGGCCCGGGGCGAGCAGCCCCGGGCCTGGAGGCCCGGGGCGAGCAGCCCCGGGCCTGGAGGCCCGGGGCGAGCAGCCCCGGGCCTGGAGGCCCGGGGCGAGCAGCCCCGGGCCTGGAGGCCCGGGGCGAGCAGCCCCGGGCCTGGAGGCCCGGGGCGAGCAGCCCCGGGCCTGGAGGCCCGGGGCGAGCAGCCCCGGGCCTGGAGGCCCGGGGCGAGCAGCCCCGGGCCTGGAGGCCCGGGGCGAGCAGCCCCGGGCCTGGAGGCCCGGGGCGAGCAGCCCCGGGCCTGGAGGCCCGGGGCGAGCAGCCCCGGGCCTGGAGGCCCGGGGCGAGCAGCCCCGGGCCTGGAGGCCCGGGGCGAGCAGCCCCGGGCCTGGAGGCCCGGGGCGAGCAGCCCCGGGCCTGGAGGCCCGGGGCGAGCAGCCCCGGGCCTGGAGGCCCGGGGCGAGCGGGGCACTTCCCATTCTGTGTCTCCAATCCCTCGGAACTTTCCGGGGAGTTTCTGAGCTGAGACCCAGTGTCTGGAGGCTGTTTCGGGTTCTGTGACCCCTTTCTCTCAGGTACAGGGTGACTGCCTTCTCTCAGGCTCCAGCCATGGTGAGCCATCGTAATGACTCAGGGCCTGGAGGCCGGGGTTCGTAGCAGGTGTTTGGGATTCTGGGTCTCGCATCCCTCGGTCCTGACCCGGGAGTACCGGAGTGGAGAGGATGGGTTGTTGGCTTTTCAGGATTCAGGCATATGTCTCCTTGGGATTTTAGGCTTGTAGTATAGTCCCTGGTAGGGCTGCTTGGAATTCTGTGTCTCCCACTTCTCCATCCTTCCCCGTAAGTTTCTGAGCTGAGACCCCAAGGTCTGGACTCTGTGTGGGAAACACTGGCCCGTTTCTGTCACTGACAGGGAGAGGCTTCAGCCCTGATGCGCCATGTTAAGATAGAGCCCCGGGCGTGGAGGCCCGGGTCGACCAGGAGCACAACCCATTTGGCGTATCCCATCCCTCGGAACTTGCCCGGGATTTTCTGAGCAGGGAACCCAGGGCCTGGAGGGTGTTTGTGTTTGTGTGACCCCTTCTCTCAGGTACAGGAACGGCTTCAGTCATAGTGAGCCATGGCGAGTAGCCCCGGGCGTGGAGGCCCGGGGCGAGCAGCCCCGGGCCTGGAGGCCCGGGGCGAGCGTGGCACTTCCAATTCTGTGTCTCCAATCCCTCGGAACTTTCCGGGGAGTTTCTGAGCTGAGACCCCAGTGTCTGGAGGCTGTTTCGGGTTCTGTGACCTCTTTCTCTCAGGTACAGGGTGACTGCCTTCTCTCAGGCTCCAACCATGGTGAGCCATCGTAATGACTCAGGGCCTGGAGGCCGGGGCTCGTAGCAGGTGTTTGGGATTCTGGGTCTCGCATCCCTCGGTCCTGACCCGGGAGTACCGGAGTGGAGAGGAAGGGTTGTTGGCTTTTCAGGATTCTGGCATATGTCTCCTTGGGATTTTAGGCTTGTAGTATAGTCCCTGGTAGGGCTGCTTGGAATTCTGTGTCTCCCACTTCTCTATCCTTCCCCGTAAGTTTCTGAGCTGAGACCCCAAGGTCTGGACTCTGTGTGGGAAACACTGGCCCGTTTCTGTCACTGACAGGGAGAGGCTTCAGCCCTGATGCGCCATGGAAAGATACAGCCCCGGGCGTGGAGGCCCGGGTCGACCAGGAGCACTACCCATTTGGCGAATCCGATCCCTCGGAACTTGCCCGGGATTTTCTGAGCAGGGAACCCAGGGCCTGGAGGGTGTTTGTGTTTGTGTGACCCCTTCTCTCAGGTACAGGAACGGCTTCAGTCATAGTGAGCCATGGCGAGTAGCCCCGGGCGTGGAGGCCCGGGGCGAGCAGCCCCGGGCCTGGAGGCCCGGGGCGAGCGTGGCACTTCCAATTCTGTGTCTCCAATCCCTCGGAACTTTCCGGGGAGTTTCTGAGCTGAGACCCCAGTGTCTGGAGGCTGTTTCGGGTTCTGTGACCCCTTTCTCTCAGGTACAGAGTGACTGCCTTCTCTCAGGCTCCAGCCATGGTGAGCCATCGTAATGACTCAGGGCCTGGAGGCCGGGGTTCGTAGCAGGTGTTTGGGATTCTGGGTCTCGCATCCCTCGGTCCTGACCCGGGAGTACCGGAGTGGAGAGGATGGGTTGTTGGCTTTTCAGGATTCAGGCATATGTCTCCTTGGGATTTTAGGCTTGTAGTATAGTCCCTGGTAGGGCTGCTTGGAATTCTGTGTCTCCCACTTCTCCATCCTTCCCCGTAAGTTTCTGAGCTGAGACCCCAAGGTCTGGACTCTGTGTGGGAAACACTGGCCCGTTTCTGTCACTGACAGGGAGAGGCTTCAGCCCTGATGCGCCATGTTAAGATAGAGCCCCGGGCGTGGAGGCCCGGGTCGACCAGGAGCACAACCCATTTGGCGTATCCCATCCCTCGGAACTTGCCCGGGATTTTCTGAGCAGGGAACCCAGGGCCTGGAGGGTGTTTGTGTTTGTGTGACCCCTTCTCTCAGGTACAGGAACGGCTTCAGTCATAGTGAGCCATGGCGAGTAGCCCCGGGCGTGGAGGCCCGGGGCGAGCAGCCCCGGGCCTGGAGGCCCGGGGCGAGCGTGGCACTTCCAATTCTGTGTCTCCAATCCCTCGGAACTTTCCGGGGAGTTTCTGAGCTGAGACCCCAGTGTCTGGAGGCTGTTTCGGGTTCTGTGACCTCTTTTTCTCAGGTACAGGGTGACTGCCTTCTCTCAGGCTCCAACCATGGTGAGCCATCGTAATGACTCAGGGCCTGGAGGCCGGGGCTCGTAGCAGGTGTTTGGGATTCTGGGTCTCGCATCCCTCGGTCCTGACCCGGGAGTACCGGAGTGGAGAGGAAGGGTTGTTGGCTTTTCAGGATTCAGGCATATGTCTCCTTGGGATTTTAGGCTTGTAGTATAGTCCCTGGTAGGGCTGCTTGGAATTCTGTGTCTCCCACTTCTCTATCCTTCCCCGTAAGTTTCTGAGCTGAGACCCCAAGGTCTGGACTCTGTGTGGGAAACACTGGCCCGTTTCTGTCACTGACAGGGAGAGGCTTCAGCCCTGATGCGCCATGGAAAGATAGAGCCCCGGGCGTGGAGGCCCGGGTCGACCAGGAGCACTACCCATTTGGCGAATCCGATCCCTCGGAACTTGCCCGGGATTTTCTGAGCAGGGAACACAGGGCCTGGAGGGTGTTTGTGTTTGTGTGACCCCCTTCTCTAAGGTACAGGAACGGCTTCAGTCATAGTGAGCCATGGCGAGCAGCCCCGGGCGTGGAGGCCCGGGGCGAGCAGCCCCGGGCGTGGAGGCCCGGGGCGAGCAGCCCCGGGCGTGGAGGCCCGGGGCGAGCAGCCCCGGGCGTGGAGGCCCGGGGCGAGCAGCCCCGGGCGTGGAGGCCCGGGGCGAGCAGCCCCGGGCGTGGAGGCCCGGGGCGAGCAGCCCCGGGCGTGGAGGCCCGGGGCGAGCAGCCCCGGGCGTGGAGGCCCGGGGCGAGCAGCCCCGGGCGTGGAGGCCCGGGGCGAGCAGCCCCGGGCCTGGAGGCCCGGGGCGAGCAGCCCCGGGCGTGGAGGCCCGGGGCGAGCAGCCCCGGGCCTGGAGGCCCGGGGCGAGCAGCCCCGGGCCTGGAGGCCCGGGGCGAGCAGCCCCGGGCCTGGAGGCCCGGGGCGAGCAGCCCCGGGCCTGGAGGCCCGGGGCGAGCAGCCCCGGGCGTGGAGGCCCGGGGCGAGCAGCCCCGGGCCTGGAGGCCCGGGGCGAGCAGCCCCGGGCCTGGAGGCCCGGGGCGAGCAGCCCCGGGCCTGGAGGCCCGGGGCGAGCAGCCCCGGGCCTGGAGGCCCGGGGCGAGCAGCCCCGGGCCTGGAGGCCCGGGGCGAGCAGCCCCGGGCCTGGAGGCCCGGGGCGAGCAGCCCCGGGCCTGGAGGCCCGGGGCGAGCAGCCCCGGGCCTGGAGGCCCGGGGCGAGCAGCCCCGGGCCTGGAGGCCCGGGGCGAGCAGCCCCGGGCCTGGAGGCCCGGGGCGAGCAGCCCCGGGCCTGGAGGCCCGGGGCGAGCAGCCCCGGGCCTGGAGGCCCGGGGCGAGCAGCCCCGGGCCTGGAGGCCCGGGGCGAGCAGCCCCGGGCCTGGAGGCCCGGGGCGAGCAGCCCCGGGCCTGGAGGCCCGGGGCGAGCAGCCCCGGGCCTGGAGGCCCGGGGCGAGCAGCCCCGGGCCTGGAGGCCCGGGGCGAGCAGCCCCGGGCCTGGAGGCCCGGGGCGAGCAGCCCCGGGCCTGGAGGCCCGGGGCGAGCAGCCCCGGGCCTGGAGGCCCGGGGCGAGCAGCCCCGGGCCTGGAGGCCCGGGGCGAGCAGCCCCGGGCCTGGAGGCCCGGGGCGAGCAGCCCCGGGCCTGGAGGCCCGGGGCGAGCAGCCCCGGGCCTGGAGGCCCGGGGCGAGCAGCCCCGGGCCTGGAGGCCCGGGGCGAGCAGCCCCGGGCCTGGAGGCCCGGGGCGAGCAGCCCCGGGCCTGGAGGCCCGGGGCGAGCAGCCCCGGGCCTGGAGGCCTTGGGCGAGCGGGGCACTTCCCATTCTGTGTCTCCAATCCCTCGGAACTTTCCGGGGAGTTTCTGAGCTGAGACCCAGTGTCTGGAGGCTGTTTCGGGTTCTGTGACCCCTTTCTCTCAGGTACAGGGTGACTGCCTTCTCTCAGGCTCCAGCCATGGTGAGCCATCGTAATGACTCAGGGCCTGGAGGCCGGGGTTCGTAGCAGGTGTTTGGGATTCTGGGTCTCGCATCCCTCGGTCCTGACCCGGGAGTACCGGAGTGGAGAGGATGGGTTGTTGGCTTTTCAGGATTCAGGCATATGTCTCCTTGGGATTTTAGGCTTGTAGTATAGTCCCTGGTAGGGCTGCTTGGAATTCTGTGTCTCCCACTTCTCCATCCTTCCCCGTAAGTTTCTGAGCTGAGACCCCAAGGTCTGGACTCTGTGTGGGAAACACTGGCCCGTTTCTGTCACTGACAGGGAGAGGCTTCAGCCCTGATGCGCCATGTTAAGATAGAGCCCCGGGCGTGGAGGCCCGGGTCGACCAGGAGCACAACCCATTTGGCGTATCCCATCCCTCGGAACTTGCCCGGGATTTTCTGAGCAGGGAACCCAGGGCCTGGAGGGTGTTTGTGTTTGTGTGACCCCTTCTCTCAGGTACAGGAACGGCTTCAGTCATAGTGAGCCATGGCGAGTAGCCCCGGGCGTGGAGGCCCGGGGCGAGCAGCCCCGGGCCTGGAGGCCCGGGGCGAGCGTGGCACTTCCAATTCTGTGTCTCCAATCCCTCGGAACTTTCCGGGGAGTTTCTGAGCTGAGACCCCAGTGTCTGGAGGCTGTTTCGGGTTCTGTGACCTCTTTCTCTCAGGTACAGGGTGACTGCCTTCTCTCAGGCTCCAACCATGGTGAGCCATCGTAATGACTCAGGGCCTGGAGGCCGGGGCTCGTAGCAGGTGTTTGGGATTCTGGGTCTCGCATCCCTCGGTCCTGACCCGGGAGTACCGGAGTGGAGAGGAAGGGTTGTTGGCTTTTCAGGATTCTGGCATATGTCTCCTTGGGATTTTAGGCTTGTAGTATAGTCCCTGGTAGGGCTGCTTGGAATTCTGTGTCTCCCACTTCTCTATCCTTCCCCGTAAGTTTCTGAGCTGAGACCCCAAGGTCTGGACTCTGTGTGGGAAACACTGGCCCGTTTCTGTCACTGACAGGGAGAGGCTTCAGCCCTGATGCGCCATGGAAAGATACAGCCCCGGGCGTGGAGGCCCGGGTCGACCAGGAGCACTACCCATTTGGCGAATCCGATCCCTCGGAACTTGCCCGGGATTTTCTGAGCAGGGAACCCAGGGCCTGGAGGGTGTTTGTGTTTGTGTGACCCCTTCTCTCAGGTACAGGAACGGCTTCAGTCATAGTGAGCCATGGCGAGTAGCCCCGGGCGTGGAGGCCCGGGGCGAGCAGCCCCGGGCCTGGAGGCCCGGGGCGAGCGTGGCACTTCCAATTCTGTGTCTCCAATCCCTCGGAACTTTCCGGGGAGTTTCTGAGCTGAGACCCCAGTGTCTGGAGGCTGTTTCGGGTTCTGTGACCTCTTTCTCTCAGGTACAGGGTGACTGCCTTCTCTCAGGCTCCAACCATGGTGAGCCATCGTAATGACTCAGGGCCTGGAGGCCGGGGCTCGTAGCAGGTGTTTGGGATTCTGGGTCTCGCATCCCTCGGTCCTGACCCGGGAGTACCGGAGTGGAGAGGAAGGGTTGTTGGCTTTTCAGGATTCTGGCATATGTCTCCTTGGGATTTTAGGCTTGTAGTATAGTCCCTGGTAGGGCTGCTTGGAATTCTGTGTCTCCCACTTCTCTATCCTTCCCCGTAAGTTTCTGAGCTGAGACCCCAAGGTCTGGACTCTGTGTGGGAAACACTGGCCCGTTTCTGTCACTGACAGGGAGAGGCTTCAGCCCTGATGCGCCATGGAAAGATACAGCCCCGGGCGTGGAGGCCCGGGTCGACCAGGAGCACTACCCATTTGGCGAATCCGATCCCTCGGAACTTGCCCGGGATTTTCTGAGCAGGGAACACAGGGCCTGGAGGGTGTTTGTGTTTGTGTGACCCCCTTCTCTAAGGTACAGGAACGGCTTCAGTCATAGTGAGCCATGGCGAGCAGCCCCGGGCGTGGAGGCCCGGGGCGAGCAGCCCCGGGCGTGGAGGCCCGGGGCGAGCAGCCCCGGGCGTGGAGGCCCGGGGCGAGCAGCCCCGGGCGTGGAGGCCCGGGGCGAGCAGCCCCGGGCGTGGAGGCCCGGGGCGAGCAGCCCCGGGCGTGGAGGCCCGGGGCGAGCAGCCCCGGGCGTGGAGGCCCGGGGCGAGCAGCCCCGGGCCTGGAGGCCCGGGGCGAGCAGCCCCGGGCGTGGAGGCCCGGGGCGAGCAGCCCCGGGCCTGGAGGCCCGGGGCGAGCAGCCCCGGGCCTGGAGGCCCGGGGCGAGCAGCCCCGGGCCTGGAGGCCCGGGGCGAGCAGCCCCGGGCCTGGAGGCCCGGGGCGAGCAGCCCCGGGCCTGGAGGCCCGGGGCGAGCAGCCCCGGGCCTGGAGGCCCGGGGCGAGCAGCCCCGGGCCTGGAGGCCCGGGGCGAGCAGCCCCGGGCCTGGAGGCCCGGGGCGAGCAGCCCCGGGCCTGGAGGCCCGGGGCGAGCAGCCCCGGGCCTGGAGGCCCGGGGCGAGCAGCCCCGGGCCTGGAGGCCCGGGGCGAGCAGCCCCGGGCCTGGAGGCCCGGGGCGAGCAGCCCCGGGCCTGGAGGCCCGGGGCGAGCAGCCCCGGGCCTGGAGGCCCGGGGCGAGCAGCCCCGGGCCTGGAGGCCCGGGGCGAGCAGCCCCGGGCCTGGAGGCCCGGGGCGAGCAGCCCCGGGCCTGGAGGCCCGGGGCGAGCAGCCCCGGGCCTGGAGGCCCGGGGCGAGCAGCCCCGGGCCTGGAGGCCCGGGGCGAGCAGCCCCGGGCCTGGAGGCCCGGGGCGAGCAGCCCCGGGCCTGGAGGCCCGGGGCGAGCAGCCCCGGGCCTGGAGGCCCGGGGCGAGCAGCCCCGGGCCTGGAGGCCCGGGGCGAGCAGCCCCGGGCCTGGAGGCCCGGGGCGAGCAGCCCCGGGCCTGGAGGCCCGGGGCGAGCAGCCCCGGGCCTGGAGGCCCGGGGCGAGCAGCCCCGGGCCTGGAGGCCCGGGGCGAGCAGCCCCGGGCCTGGAGGCCCGGGGCGAGCAGCCCCGGGCCTGGAGGCCCGGGGCGAGCAGCCCCGGGCCTGGAGGCCCGGGGCGAGCAGCCCCGGGCCTGGAGGCCCGGGGCGAGCAGCCCCGGGCCTGGAGGCCCGGGGCGAGCAGCCCCGGGCCTGGAGGCCCGGGGCGAGCAGCCCCGGGCCTGGAGGCCCGGGGCGAGCAGCCCCGGGCCTGGAGGCCCGGGGCGAGCAGCCCCGGGCCTGGAGGCCCGGGGCGAGCAGCCCCGGGCCTGGAGGCCCGGGGCGAGCAGCCCCGGGCCTGGAGGCCCGGGGCGAGCAGCCCCGGGCCTGGAGGCCCGGGGCGAGCAGCCCCGGGCCTGGAGGCCCGGGGCGAGCAGCCCCGGGCCTGGAGGCCCGGGGCGAGCAGCCCCGGGCCTGGAGGCCCGGGGCGAGCAGCCCCGGGCCTGGAGGCCCGGGGCGAGCAGCCCCGGGCCTGGAGGCCCGGGGCGAGCAGCCCCGGGCCTGGAGGCCCGGGGCGAGCAGCCCCGGGCCTGGAGGCCCGGGGCGAGCAGCCCCGGGCCTGGAGGCCCGGGGCGAGCAGCCCCGGGCCTGGAGGCCCGGGGCGAGCAGCCCCGGGCCTGGAGGCCCGGGGCGAGCAGCCCCGGGCCTGGAGGCCCGGGGCGAGCAGCCCCGGGCCTGGAGGCCCGGGGCGAGCAGCCCCGGGCCTGGAGGCCCGGGGCGAGCAGCCCCGGGCCTGGAGGCCCGGGGCGAGCAGCCCCGGGCCTGGAGGCCCGGGGCGAGCAGCCCCGGGCCTGGAGGCCCGGGGCGAGCAGCCCCGGGCCTGGAGGCCCGGGGCGAGCAGCCCCGGGCCTGGAGGCCCGGGGCGAGCAGCCCCGGGCCTGGAGGCCCGGGGCGAGCAGCCCCGGGCCTGGAGGCCCGGGGCGAGCAGCCCCGGGCCTGGAGGCCCGGGGCGAGCAGCCCCGGGCCTGGAGGCCCGGGGCGAGCAGCCCCGGGCCTGGAGGCCCGGGGCGAGCAGCCCCGGGCCTGGAGGCCCGGGGCGAGCAGCCCCGGGCCTGGAGGCCCGGGGCGAGCAGCCCCGGGCCTGGAGGCCCGGGGCGAGCAGCCCCGGGCCTGGAGGCCCGGGGCGAGCAGCCCCGGGCCTGGAGGCCCGGGGCGAGCAGCCCCGGGCCTGGAGGCCCGGGGCGAGCAGCCCCGGGCCTGGAGGCCCGGGGCGAGCAGCCCCGGGCCTGGAGGCCCGGGGCGAGCAGCCCCGGGCCTGGAGGCCCGGGGCGAGCAGCCCCGGGCCTGGAGGCCCGGGGCGAGCAGCCCCGGGCCTGGAGGCCCGGGGCGAGCAGCCCCGGGCCTGGAGGCCCGGGGCGAGCAGCCCCGGGCCTGGAGGCCCGGGGCGAGCAGCCCCGGGCCTGGAGGCCCGGGGCGAGCAGCCCCGGGCCTGGAGGCCCGGGGCGAGCGGGGCACTTCCCATTCTGTGTCTCCAATCCCTCGGAACTTTCCGGGGAGTTTCTGAGCTGAGACCCCAGTGTCTGGAGGCTGTTTCGGGTTCTGTGACCCCTTTCTCTCAGGTACAGGGTGACTGCCTTCTCTCAGGCTCCAGCCATGGTGAGCCATCGTAATGACTCAGGGCCTGGAGGCCGGGGTTCGTAGCAGGTGTTTGGGATTCTGGGTCTCGCATCCCTCGGTCCTGACCCGGGAGTACCGGAGTGGAGAGGATGGGTTGTTGGCTTTTCAGGATTCAGGCATATGTCTCCTTGGGATTTTAGGCTTGTAGTATAGTCCCTGGTAGGGCTGCTTGGAATTCTGTGTCTCCCACTTCTCCATCCTTCCCCGTAAGTTTCTGAGCTGAGACCCCAAGGTCTGGACTCTGTGTGGGAAACACTGGCCCGTTTCTGTCACTGACAGGGAGAGGCTTCAGCCCTGATGCGCCATGTTAAGATAGAGCCCCGGGCGTGGAGGCCCGGGTCGACCAGGAGCACAACCCATTTGGCGTATCCCATCCCTCGGAACTTGCCCGGGATTTTCTGAGCAGGGAACCCAGGGCCTGGAGGGTGTTTGTGTTTGTGTGACCCCTTCTCTCAGGTACAGGAACGGCTTCAGTCATAGTGAGCCATGGCGAGTAGCCCCGGGCGTGGAGGCCCGGGGCGAGCAGCCCCGGGCCTGGAGGCCCGGGGCGAGCGTGGCACTTCCAATTCTGTGTCTCCAATCCCTCGGAACTTTCCGGGGAGTTTCTGAGCTGAGACCCCAGTGTCTGGAGGCTGTTTCGGGTTCTGTGACCTCTTTTTCTCAGGTACAGGGTGACTGCCTTCTCTCAGGCTCCAACCATGGTGAGCCATCGTAATGACTCAGGGCCTGGAGGCCGGGGCTCGTAGCAGGTGTTTGGGATTCTGGGTCTCGCATCCCTCGGTCCTGACCCGGGAGTACCGGAGTGGAGAGGAAGGGTTGTTGGCTTTTCAGGATTCTGGCATATGTCTCCTTGGGATTTTAGGCTTGTAGTATAGTCCCTGGTAGGGCTGCTTGGAATTCTGTGTCTCCCACTTCTCTATCCTTCCCCGTAAGTTTCTGAGCTGAGACCCCAAGGTCTGGACTCTGTGTGGGAAACACTGGCCCGTTTCTGTCACTGACAGGGAGAGGCTTCAGCCCTGATGCGCCATGGAAAGATAGAGCCCCGGGCGTGGAGGCCCGGGTCGACCAGGAGCACTACCCATTTGGCGAATCCGATCCCTCGGAACTTGCCCGGGATTTTCTGAGCAGGGAACACAGGGCCTGGAGGGTGTTTGTGTTTGTGTGACCCCCTTCTCTAAGGTACAGGAACGGCTTCAGTCATAGTGAGCCATGGCGAGCAGCCCCGGGCGTGGAGGCCCGGGGCGAGCAGCCCCGGGCGTGGAGGCCCGGGGCGAGCAGCCCCGGGCGTGGAGGCCCGGGGCGAGCAGCCCCGGGCCTGGAGGCCCGGGGCGAGCAGCCCCGGGCCTGGAGGCCCGGGGCGAGCAGCCCCGGGCCTGGAGGCCCGGGGCGAGCAGCCCCGGGCCTGGAGGCCCGGGGCGAGCAGCCCCGGGCCTGGAGGCCCGGGGCGAGCAGCCCCGGGCCTGGAGGCCCGGGGCGAGCAGCCCCGGGCCTGGAGGCCCGGGGCGAGCAGCCCCGGGCCTGGAGGCCCGGGGCGAGCAGCCCCGGGCCTGGAGGCCCGGGGCGAGCAGCCCCGGGCCTGGAGGCCCGGGGCGAGCAGCCCCGGGCCTGGAGGCCCGGGGCGAGCAGCCCCGGGCCTGGAGGCCCGGGGCGAGCAGCCCCGGGCCTGGAGGCCCGGGGCGAGCAGCCCCGGGCCTGGAGGCCCGGGGCGAGCAGCCCCGGGCCTGGAGGCCCGGGGCGAGCAGCCCCGGGCCTGGAGGCCCGGGGCGAGCAGCCCCGGGCCTGGAGGCCCGGGGCGAGCAGCCCCGGGCCTGGAGGCCCGGGGCGAGCAGCCCCGGGCCTGGAGGCCCGGGGCGAGCAGCCCCGGGCCTGGAGGCCCGGGGCGAGCAGCCCCGGGCCTGGAGGCCCGGGGCGAGCAGCCCCGGGCCTGGAGGCCCGGGGCGAGCAGCCCCGGGCCTGGAGGCCCGGGGCGAGCAGCCCCGGGCCTGGAGGCCCGGGGCGAGCAGCCCCGGGCCTGGAGGCCCGGGGCGAGCAGCCCCGGGCCTGGAGGCCCGGGGCGAGCAGCCCCGGGCCTGGAGGCCCGGGGCGAGCAGCCCCGGGCCTGGAGGCCCGGGGCGAGCAGCCCCGGGCCTGGAGGCCCGGGGCGAGCAGCCCCGGGCCTGGAGGCCCGGGGCGAGCAGCCCCGGGCCTGGAGGCCCGGGGCGAGCAGCCCCGGGCCTGGAGGCCCGGGGCGAGCAGCCCCGGGCCTGGAGGCCCGGGGCGAGCAGCCCCGGGCCTGGAGGCCCGGGGCGAGCAGCCCCGGGCCTGGAGGCCCGGGGCGAGCAGCCCCGGGCCTGGAGGCCCGGGGCGAGCAGCCCCGGGCCTGGAGGCCCGGGGCGAGCAGCCCCGGGCCTGGAGGCCCGGGGCGAGCAGCCCCGGGCCTGGAGGCCCGGGGCGAGCAGCCCCGGGCCTGGAGGCCCGGGGCGAGCAGCCCCGGGCCTGGAGGCCCGGGGCGAGCAGCCCCGGGCCTGGAGGCCCGGGGCGAGCAGCCCCGGGCCTGGAGGCCCGGGGCGAGCAGCCCCGGGCCTGGAGGCCCGGGGCGAGCAGCCCCGGGCCTGGAGGCCCGGGGCGAGCAGCCCCGGGCCTGGAGGCCCGGGGCGAGCAGCCCCGGGCCTGGAGGCCCGGGGCGAGCAGCCCCGGGCCTGGAGGCCCGGGGCGAGCAGCCCCGGGCCTGGAGGCCCGGGGCGAGCAGCCCCGGGCCTGGAGGCCCGGGGCGAGCAGCCCCGGGCCTGGAGGCCCGGGGCGAGCAGCCCCGGGCCTGGAGGCCCGGGGCGAGCAGCCCCGGGCCTGGAGGCCCGGGGCGAGCAGCCCCGGGCCTGGAGGCCCGGGGCGAGCAGCCCCGGGCCTGGAGGCCCGGGGCGAGCAGCCCCGGGCCTGGAGGCCCGGGGCGAGCAGCCCCGGGCCTGGAGGCCCGGGGCGAGCAGCCCCGGGCCTGGAGGCCCGGGGCGAGCAGCCCCGGGCCTGGAGGCCCGGGGCGAGCAGCCCCGGGCCTGGAGGCCCGGGGCGAGCAGCCCCGGGCCTGGAGGCCCGGGGCGAGCAGCCCCGGGCCTGGAGGCCCGGGGCGAGCAGCCCCGGGCCTGGAGGCCCGGGGCGAGCAGCCCCGGGCCTGGAGGCCCGGGGCGAGCAGCCCCGGGCCTGGAGGCCCGGGGCGAGCAGCCCCGGGCCTGGAGGCCCGGGGCGAGCGGGGCACTTCCCATTCTGTGTCTCCAATCCCTCGGAACTTTCCGGGGAGTTTCTGAGCTGAGACCCAGTGTCTGGAGGCTGTTTCGGGTTCTGTGACCCCTTTCTCTCAGGTACAGGGTGACTGCCTTCTCTCAGGCTCCAGCCATGGTGAGCCATCGTAATGACTCAGGGCCTGGAGGCCGGGGTTCGTAGCAGGTGTTTGGGATTCTGGGTCTCGCATCCCTCGGTCCTGACCCGGGAGTACCGGAGTGGAGAGGATGGGTTGTTGGCTTTTCAGGATTCAGGCATATGTCTCCTTGGGATTTTAGGCTTGTAGTATAGTCCCTGGTAGGGCTGCTTGGAATTCTGTGTCTCCCACTTCTCCATCCTTCCCCGTAAGTTTCTGAGCTGAGACCCCAAGGTCTGGACTCTGTGTGGGAAACACTGGCCCGTTTCTGTCACTGACAGGGAGAGGCTTCAGCCCTGATGCGCCATGTTAAGATAGAGCCCCGGGCGTGGAGGCCCGGGTCGACCAGGAGCACAACCCATTTGGCGTATCCCATCCCTCGGAACTTGCCCGGGATTTTCTGAGCAGGGAACCCAGGGCCTGGAGGGTGTTTGTGTTTGTGTGACCCCTTCTCTCAGGTACAGGAACGGCTTCAGTCATAGTGAGCCATGGCGAGTAGCCCCGGGCGTGGAGGCCCGGGGCGAGCAGCCCCGGGCCTGGAGGCCCGGGGCGAGCGTGGCACTTCCAATTCTGTGTCTCCAATCCCTCGGAACTTTCCGGGGAGTTTCTGAGCTGAGACCCCAGTGTCTGGAGGCTGTTTCGGGTTCTGTGACCTCTTTCTCTCAGGTACAGGGTGACTGCCTTCTCTCAGGCTCCAACCATGGTGAGCCATCGTAATGACTCAGGGCCTGGAGGCCGGGGCTCGTAGCAGGTGTTTGGGATTCTGGGTCTCACATCCCTCGGTCCTGACCCGGGAGTACCGGAGTGGAGAGGAAGGGTTGTTGGCTTTTCAGGATTCTGGCATATGTCTCCTTGGGATTTTAGGCTTGTAGTATAGTCCCTGGTAGGGCTGCTTGGAATTCTGTGTCTCCCACTTCTCTATCCTTCCCCGTAAGTTTCTGAGCTGAGACCCCAAGGTCTGGACTCTGTGTGGGAAACACTGGCCCGTTTCTGTCACTGACAGGGAGAGGCTTCAGCCCTGATGCGCCATGGAAAGATAGAGCCCCGGGCGTGGAGGCCCGGGTCGACCAGGAGCACTACCCATTTGGCGAATCCGATCCCTCGGAACTTGCCCGGGATTTTCTGAGCAGGGAACACAGGGCCTGGAGGGTGTTTGTGTTTGTGTGACCCCCTTCTCTAAGGTACAGGAACGGCTTCAGTCATAGTGAGCCATGGCGAGCAGCCCCGGGCGTGGAGGCCCGGGGCGAGCAGCCCCGGGCGTGGAGGCCCGGGGCGAGCAGCCCCGGGCCTGGAGGCCCGGGGCGAGCAGCCCCGGGCGTGGAGGCCCGGGGCGAGCAGCCCCGGGCGTGGAGGCCCGGGGCGAGCAGCCCCGGGCGTGGAGGCCCGGGGCGAGCAGCCCCGGGCGTGGAGGCCCGGGGCGAGCAGCCCCGGGCGTGGAGGCCCGGGGCGAGCAGCCCCGGGCCTGGAGGCCCGGGGCGAGCAGCCCCGGGCCTGGAGGCCCGGGGCGAGCAGCCCCGGGCCTGGAGGCCCGGGGCGAGCAGCCCCGGGCCTGGAGGCCCGGGGCGAGCAGCCCCGGGCCTGGAGGCCCGGGGCGAGCAGCCCCGGGCCTGGAGGCCCGGGGCGAGCAGCCCCGGGCCTGGAGGCCCGGGGCGAGCAGCCCCGGGCCTGGAGGCCCGGGGCGAGCAGCCCCGGGCCTGGAGGCCCGGGGCGAGCAGCCCCGGGCCTGGAGGCCCGGGGCGAGCAGCCCCGGGCCTGGAGGCCCGGGGCGAGCAGCCCCGGGCCTGGAGGCCCGGGGCGAGCAGCCCCGGGCCTGGAGGCCCGGGGCGAGCAGCCCCGGGCCTGGAGGCCCGGGGCGAGCAGCCCCGGGCCTGGAGGCCCGGGGCGAGCAGCCCCGGGCCTGGAGGCCCGGGGCGAGCAGCCCCGGGCCTGGAGGCCCGGGGCGAGCAGCCCCGGGCCTGGAGGCCCGGGGCGAGCAGCCCCGGGCCTGGAGGCCCGGGGCGAGCAGCCCCGGGCCTGGAGGCCCGGGGCGAGCAGCCCCGGGCCTGGAGGCCCGGGGCGAGCAGCCCCGGGCCTGGAGGCCCGGGGCGAGCAGCCCCGGGCCTGGAGGCCCGGGGCGAGCAGCCCCGGGCCTGGAGGCCCGGGGCGAGCAGCCCCGGGCCTGGAGGCCCGGGGCGAGCAGCCCCGGGCCTGGAGGCCCGGGGCGAGCAGCCCCGGGCCTGGAGGCCCGGGGCGAGCAGCCCCGGGCCTGGAGGCCCGGGGCGAGCAGCCCCGGGCCTGGAGGCCCGGGGCGAGCAGCCCCGGGCCTGGAGGCCCGGGGCGAGCAGCCCCGGGCCTGGAGGCCCGGGGCGAGCAGCCCCGGGCCTGGAGGCCCGGGGCGAGCAGCCCCGGGCCTGGAGGCCCGGGGCGAGCAGCCCCGGGCCTGGAGGCCCGGGGCGAGCAGCCCCGGGCCTGGAGGCCCGGGGCGAGCAGCCCCGGGCCTGGAGGCCCGGGGCGAGCAGCCCCGGGCCTGGAGGCCCGGGGCGAGCAGCCCCGGGCCTGGAGGCCCGGGGCGAGCAGCCCCGGGCCTGGAGGCCCGGGGCGAGCAGCCCCGGGCCTGGAGGCCCGGGGCGAGCAGCCCCGGGCCTGGAGGCCCGGGGCGAGCAGCCCCGGGCCTGGAGGCCCGGGGCGAGCAGCCCCGGGCCTGGAGGCCCGGGGCGAGCAGCCCCGGGCCTGGAGGCCCGGGGCGAGCAGCCCCGGGCCTGGAGGCCCGGGGCGAGCAGCCCCGGGCCTGGAGGCCCGGGGCGAGCAGCCCCGGGCCTGGAGGCCCGGGGCGAGCAGCCCCGGGCCTGGAGGCCCGGGGCGAGCAGCCCCGGGCCTGGAGGCCCGGGGCGAGCAGCCCCGGGCCTGGAGGCCCGGGGCGAGCAGCCCCGGGCCTGGAGGCCCGGGGCGAGCAGCCCCGGGCCTGGAGGCCCGGGGCGAGCAGCCCCGGGCCTGGAGGCCCGGGGCGAGCAGCCCCGGGCCTGGAGGCCCGGGGCGAGCAGCCCCGGGCCTGGAGGCCCGGGGCGAGCAGCCCCGGGCCTGGAGGCCCGGGGCGAGCAGCCCCGGGCCTGGAGGCCCGGGGCGAGCAGCCCCGGGCCTGGAGGCCCGGGGCGAGCAGCCCCGGGCCTGGAGGCCCGGGGCGAGCAGCCCCGGGCCTGGAGGCCCGGGGCGAGCAGCCCCGGGCCTGGAGGCCCGGGGCGAGCAGCCCCGGGCCTGGAGGCCCGGGGCGAGCAGCCCCGGGCCTGGAGGCCCGGGGCGAGCAGCCCCGGGCCTGGAGGCCCGGGGCGAGCAGCCCCGGGCCTGGAGGCCCGGGGCGAGCAGCCCCGGGCCTGGAGGCCCGGGGCGAGCAGCCCCGGGCCTGGAGGCCCGGGGCGAGCAGCCCCGGGCCTGGAGGCCCGGGGCGAGCAGCCCCGGGCCTGGAGGCCCGGGGCGAGCAGCCCCGGGCCTGGAGGCCCGGGGCGAGCAGCCCCGGGCCTGGAGGCCCGGGGCGAGCAGCCCCGGGCCTGGAGGCCCGGGGCGAGCAGCCCCGGGCCTGGAGGCCCGGGGCGAGCAGCCCCGGGCCTGGAGGCCCGGGGCGAGCAGCCCCGGGCCTGGAGGCCCGGGGCGAGCAGCCCCGGGCCTGGAGGCCCGGGGCGAGCAGCCCCGGGCCTGGAGGCCCGGGGCGAGCAGCCCCGGGCCTGGAGGCCCGGGGCGAGCAGCCCCGGGCCTGGAGGCCCGGGGCGAGCAGCCCCGGGCCTGGAGGCCCGGGGCGAGCAGCCCCGGGCCTGGAGGCCCGGGGCGAGCAGCCCCGGGCCTGGAGGCCCGGGGCGAGCAGCCCCGGGCCTGGAGGCCCGGGGCGAGCAGCCCCGGGCCTGGAGGCCCGGGGCGAGCAGCCCCGGGCCTGGAGGCCCGGGGCGAGCAGCCCCGGGCCTGGAGGCCCGGGGCGAGCAGCCCCGGGCCTGGAGGCCCGGGGCGAGCAGCCCCGGGCCTGGAGGCCCGGGGCGAGCAGCCCCGGGCCTGGAGGCCCGGGGCGAGCAGCCCCGGGCCTGGAGGCCCGGGGCGAGCAGCCCCGGGCCTGGAGGCCCGGGGCGAGCAGCCCCGGGCCTGGAGGCCCGGGGCGAGCAGCCCCGGGCCTGGAGGCCCGGGGCGAGCGGGGCACTTCCCATTCTGTGTCTCCAATCCCTCGGAACTTTCCGGGGAGTTTCTGAGCTGAGACCCAGTGTCTGGAGGCTGTTTCGGGTTCTGTGACCCCTTTCTCTCAGGTACAGGGTGACTGCCTTCTCTCAGGCTCCAGCCATGGTGAGCCATCGTAATGACTCAGGGCCTGGAGGCCGGGGTTCGTAGCAGGTGTTTGGGATTCTGGGTCTCGCATCCCTCGGTCCTGACCCGGGAGTACCGGAGTGGAGAGGATGGGTTGTTGGCTTTTCAGGATTCAGGCATATGTCTCCTTGGGATTTTAGGCTTGTAGTATAGTCCCTGGTAGGGCTGCTTGGAATTCTGTGTCTCCCACTTCTCCATCCTTCCCCGTAAGTTTCTGAGCTGAGACCCCAAGGTCTGGACTCTGTGTGGGAAACACTGGCCCGTTTCTGTCACTGACAGGGAGAGGCTTCAGCCCTGATGCGCCATGTTAAGATAGAGCCCCGGGCGTGGAGGCCCGGGTCGACCAGGAGCACAACCCATTTGGCGTATCCCATCCCTCGGAACTTGCCCGGGATTTTCTGAGCAGGGAACCCAGGGCCTGGAGGGTGTTTGTGTTTGTGTGACCCCTTCTCTCAGGTACAGGAACGGCTTCAGTCATAGTGAGCCATGGCGAGTAGCCCCGGGCGTGGAGGCCCGGGGCGAGCAGCCCCGGGCCTGGAGGCCCGGGGCGAGCGTGGCACTTCCAATTCTGTGTCTCCAATCCCTCGGAACTTTCCGGGGAGTTTCTGAGCTGAGACCCCAGTGTCTGGAGGCTGTTTCGGGTTCTGTGACCTCTTTCTCTCAGGTACAGGGTGACTGCCTTCTCTCAGGCTCCAACCATGGTGAGCCATCGTAATGACTCAGGGCCTGGAGGCCGGGGCTCGTAGCAGGTGTTTGGGATTCTGGGTCTCACATCCCTCGGTCCTGACCCGGGAGTACCGGAGTGGAGAGGAAGGGTTGTTGGCTTTTCAGGATTCTGGCATATGTCTCCTTGGGATTTTAGGCTTGTAGTATAGTCCCTGGTAGGGCTGCTTGGAATTCTGTGTCTCCCACTTCTCTATCCTTCCCCGTAAGTTTCTGAGCTGAGACCCCAAGGTCTGGACTCTGTGTGGGAAACACTGGCCCGTTTCTGTCACTGACAGGGAGAGGCTTCAGCCCTGATGCGCCATGGAAAGATAGAGCCCCGGGCGTGGAGGCCCGGGTCGACCAGGAGCACTACCCATTTGGCGAATCCGATCCCTCGGAACTTGCCCGGGATTTTCTGAGCAGGGAACACAGGGCCTGGAGGGTGTTTGTGTTTGTGTGACCCCCTTCTCTAAGGTACAGGAACGGCTTCAGTCATAGTGAGCCATGGCGAGCAGCCCCGGGCGTGGAGGCCCGGGGCGAGCAGCCCCGGGCGTGGAGGCCCGGGGCGAGCAGCCCCGGGCCTGGAGGCCCGGGGCGAGCAGCCCCGGGCGTGGAGGCCCGGGGCGAGCAGCCCCGGGCGTGGAGGCCCGGGGCGAGCAGCCCCGGGCGTGGAGGCCCGGGGCGAGCAGCCCCGGGCCTGGAGGCCCGGGGCGAGCAGCCCCGGGCGTGGAGGCCCGGGGCGAGCAGCCCCGGGCGTGGAGGCCCGGGGCGAGCAGCCCCGGGCCTGGAGGCCCGGGGCGAGCAGCCCCGGGCCTGGAGGCCCGGGGCGAGCAGCCCCGGGCCTGGAGGCCCGGGGCGAGCAGCCCCGGGCCTGGAGGCCCGGGGCGAGCAGCCCCGGGCCTGGAGGCCCGGGGCGAGCAGCCCCGGGCCTGGAGGCCCGGGGCGAGCAGCCCCGGGCCTGGAGGCCCGGGGCGAGCAGCCCCGGGCCTGGAGGCCCGGGGCGAGCAGCCCCGGGCCTGGAGGCCCGGGGCGAGCAGCCCCGGGCCTGGAGGCCCGGGGCGAGCAGCCCCGGGCCTGGAGGCCCGGGGCGAGCAGCCCCGGGCCTGGAGGCCCGGGGCGAGCAGCCCCGGGCCTGGAGGCCCGGGGCGAGCAGCCCCGGGCCTGGAGGCCCGGGGCGAGCAGCCCCGGGCCTGGAGGCCCGGGGCGAGCAGCCCCGGGCCTGGAGGCCCGGGGCGAGCAGCCCCGGGCCTGGAGGCCCGGGGCGAGCAGCCCCGGGCCTGGAGGCCCGGGGCGAGCAGCCCCGGGCCTGGAGGCCCGGGGCGAGCAGCCCCGGGCCTGGAGGCCCGGGGCGAGCAGCCCCGGGCCTGGAGGCCCGGGGCGAGCAGCCCCGGGCCTGGAGGCCCGGGGCGAGCAGCCCCGGGCCTGGAGGCCCGGGGCGAGCAGCCCCGGGCCTGGAGGCCCGGGGCGAGCAGCCCCGGGCCTGGAGGCCCGGGGCGAGCAGCCCCGGGCCTGGAGGCCTTGGGCGAGCAGCCCCGGGCCTGGAGGCCTTGGGCGAGCGGGGCACTTCCCATTCTGTGTCTCCAATCCCTCGGAACTTTCCGGGGAGTTTCTGAGCTGAGACCCAGTGTCTGGAGGCTGTTTCGGGTTCTGTGACCCCTTTCTCTCAGGTACAGGGTGACTGCCTTCTCTCAGGCTCCAGCCATGGTGAGCCATCGTAATGACTCAGGGCCTGGAGGCCGGGGTTCGTAGCAGGTGTTTGGGATTCTGGGTCTCGCATCCCTCGGTCCTGACCCGGGAGTACCGGAGTGGAGAGGATGGGTTGTTGGCTTTTCAGGATTCAGGCATATGTCTCCTTGGGATTTTAGGCTTGTAGTATAGTCCCTGGTAGGGCTGCTTGGAATTCTGTGTCTCCCACTTCTCCATCCTTCCCCGTAAGTTTCTGAGCTGAGACCCCAAGGTCTGGACTCTGTGTGGGAAACACTGGCCCGTTTCTGTCACTGACAGGGAGAGGCTTCAGCCCTGATGCGCCATGTTAAGATAGAGCCCCGGGCGTGGAGGCCCGGGTCGACCAGGAGCACAACCCATTTGGCGTATCCCATCCCTCGGAACTTGCCCGGGATTTTCTGAGCAGGGAACCCAGGGCCTGGAGGGTGTTTGTGTTTGTGTGACCCCTTCTCTCAGGTACAGGAACGGCTTCAGTCATAGTGAGCCATGGCGAGTAGCCCCGGGCGTGGAGGCCCGGGGCGAGCAGCCCCGGGCCTGGAGGCCCGGGGCGAGCGTGGCACTTCCAATTCTGTGTCTCCAATCCCTCGGAACTTTCCGGGGAGTTTCTGAGCTGAGACCCCAGTGTCTGGAGGCTGTTTCGGGTTCTGTGACCTCTTTCTCTCAGGTACAGGGTGACTGCCTTCTCTCAGGCTCCAACCATGGTGAGCCATCGTAATGACTCAGGGCCTGGAGGCCGGGGCTCGTAGCAGGTGTTTGGGATTCTGGGTCTCGCATCCCTCGGTCCTGACCCGGGAGTACCGGAGTGGAGAGGAAGGGTTGTTGGCTTTTCAGGATTCTGGCATATGTCTCCTTGGGATTTTAGGCTTGTAGTATAGTCCCTGGTAGGGCTGCTTGGAATTCTGTGTCTCCCACTTCTCTATCCTTCCCCGTAAGTTTCTGAGCTGAGACCCCAAGGTCTGGACTCTGTGTGGGAAACACTGGCCCGTTTCTGTCACTGACAGGGAGAGGCTTCAGCCCTGATGCGCCATGGAAAGATACAGCCCCGGGCGTGGAGGCCCGGGTCGACCAGGAGCACTACCCATTTGGCGAATCCGATCCCTCGGAACTTGCCCGGGATTTTCTGAGCAGGGAACCCAGGGCCTGGAGGGTGTTTGTGTTTGTGTGACCCCTTCTCTCAGGTACAGGAACGGCTTCAGTCATAGTGAGCCATGGCGAGTAGCCCCGGGCGTGGAGGCCCGGGGCGAGCAGCCCCGGGCCTGGAGGCCCGGGGCGAGCGTGGCACTTCCAATTCTGTGTCTCCAATCCCTCGGAACTTTCCGGGGAGTTTCTGAGCTGAGACCCCAGTGTCTGGAGGCTGTTTCGGGTTCTGTGACCTCTTTCTCTCAGGTACAGGGTGACTGCCTTCTCTCAGGCTCCAACCATGGTGAGCCATCGTAATGACTCAGGGCCTGGAGGCCGGGGCTCGTAGCAGGTGTTTGGGATTCTGGGTCTCGCATCCCTCGGTCCTGACCCGGGAGTACCGGAGTGGAGAGGAAGGGTTGTTGGCTTTTCAGGATTCTGGCATATGTCTCCTTGGGATTTTAGGCTTGTAGTATAGTCCCTGGTAGGGCTGCTTGGAATTCTGTGTCTCCCACTTCTCTATCCTTCCCCGTAAGTTTCTGAGCTGAGACCCCAAGGTCTGGACTCTGTGTGGGAAACACTGGCCCGTTTCTGTCACTGACAGGGAGAGGCTTCAGCCCTGATGCGCCATGGAAAGATACAGCCCCGGGCGTGGAGGCCCGGGTCGACCAGGAGCACTACCCATTTGGCGAATCCGATCCCTCGGAACTTGCCCGGGATTTTCTGAGCAGGGAACACAGGGCCTGGAGGGTGTTTGTGTTTGTGTGACCCCCTTCTCTAAGGTACAGGAACGGCTTCAGTCATAGTGAGCCATGGCGAGCAGCCCCGGGCGTGGAGGCCCGGGGCGAGCAGCCCCGGGCGTGGAGGCCCGGGGCGAGCAGCCCCGGGCGTGGAGGCCCGGGGCGAGCAGCCCCGGGCGTGGAGGCCCGGGGCGAGCAGCCCCGGGCGTGGAGGCCCGGGGCGAGCAGCCCCGGGCGTGGAGGCCCGGGGCGAGCAGCCCCGGGCGTGGAGGCCCGGGGCGAGCAGCCCCGGGCGTGGAGGCCCGGGGCGAGCAGCCCCGGGCCTGGAGGCCCGGGGCGAGCAGCCCCGGGCGTGGAGGCCCGGGGCGAGCAGCCCCGGGCCTGGAGGCCCGGGGCGAGCAGCCCCGGGCCTGGAGGCCCGGGGCGAGCAGCCCCGGGCCTGGAGGCCCGGGGCGAGCAGCCCCGGGCCTGGAGGCCCGGGGCGAGCAGCCCCGGGCCTGGAGGCCCGGGGCGAGCAGCCCCGGGCCTGGAGGCCCGGGGCGAGCAGCCCCGGGCCTGGAGGCCCGGGGCGAGCAGCCCCGGGCCTGGAGGCCCGGGGCGAGCAGCCCCGGGCCTGGAGGCCCGGGGCGAGCAGCCCCGGGCCTGGAGGCCCGGGGCGAGCAGCCCCGGGCCTGGAGGCCCGGGGCGAGCAGCCCCGGGCCTGGAGGCCCGGGGCGAGCAGCCCCGGGCCTGGAGGCCCGGGGCGAGCAGCCCCGGGCCTGGAGGCCCGGGGCGAGCAGCCCCGGGCCTGGAGGCCCGGGGCGAGCAGCCCCGGGCCTGGAGGCCCGGGGCGAGCAGCCCCGGGCCTGGAGGCCCGGGGCGAGCAGCCCCGGGCCTGGAGGCCCGGGGCGAGCAGCCCCGGGCCTGGAGGCCCGGGGCGAGCAGCCCCGGGCCTGGAGGCCCGGGGCGAGCAGCCCCGGGCCTGGAGGCCCGGGGCGAGCAGCCCCGGGCCTGGAGGCCCGGGGCGAGCAGCCCCGGGCCTGGAGGCCCGGGGCGAGCAGCCCCGGGCCTGGAGGCCCGGGGCGAGCAGCCCCGGGCCTGGAGGCCCGGGGCGAGCAGCCCCGGGCCTGGAGGCCCGGGGCGAGCAGCCCCGGGCCTGGAGGCCCGGGGCGAGCAGCCCCGGGCCTGGAGGCCCGGGGCGAGCAGCCCCGGGCCTGGAGGCCCGGGGCGAGCAGCCCCGGGCCTGGAGGCCCGGGGCGAGCAGCCCCGGGCCTGGAGGCCCGGGGCGAGCAGCCCCGGGCCTGGAGGCCCGGGGCGAGCAGCCCCGGGCCTGGAGGCCCGGGGCGAGCAGCCCCGGGCCTGGAGGCCCGGGGCGAGCAGCCCCGGGCCTGGAGGCCCGGGGCGAGCAGCCCCGGGCCTGGAGGCCCGGGGCGAGCAGCCCCGGGCCTGGAGGCCCGGGGCGAGCAGCCCCGGGCCTGGAGGCCCGGGGCGAGCAGCCCCGGGCCTGGAGGCCCGGGGCGAGCAGCCCCGGGCCTGGAGGCCCGGGGCGAGCAGCCCCGGGCCTGGAGGCCCGGGGCGAGCAGCCCCGGGCCTGGAGGCCCGGGGCGAGCAGCCCCGGGCCTGGAGGCCCGGGGCGAGCAGCCCCGGGCCTGGAGGCCCGGGGCGAGCAGCCCCGGGCCTGGAGGCCCGGGGCGAGCAGCCCCGGGCCTGGAGGCCCGGGGCGAGCAGCCCCGGGCCTGGAGGCCCGGGGCGAGCAGCCCCGGGCCTGGAGGCCCGGGGCGAGCAGCCCCGGGCCTGGAGGCCCGGGGCGAGCAGCCCCGGGCCTGGAGGCCCGGGGCGAGCAGCCCCGGGCCTGGAGGCCCGGGGCGAGCAGCCCCGGGCCTGGAGGCCCGGGGCGAGCAGCCCCGGGCCTGGAGGCCCGGGGCGAGCAGCCCCGGGCCTGGAGGCCCGGGGCGAGCAGCCCCGGGCCTGGAGGCCCGGGGCGAGCAGCCCCGGGCCTGGAGGCCCGGGGCGAGCGGGGCACTTCCCATTCTGTGTCTCAATCCCTCGGAACTTTCCGGGGAGTTTCTGAGCTGAGACCCCAGTGTCTGGAGGCTGTTTCGGGTTCTGTGACCCCTTTCTCTCAGGTACAGGGTGACTGCCTTCTCTCAGGCTCCAGCCATGGTGAGCCATCGTAATGACTCAGGGCCTGGAGGCCGGGGTTCGTAGCAGGTGTTTGGGATTCTGGGTCTCGCATCCCTCGGTCCTGACCCGGGAGTACCGGAGTGGAGAGGATGGGTTGTTGGCTTTTCAGGATTCAGGCATATGTCTCCTTGGGATTTTAGGCTTGTAGTATAGTCCCTGGTAGGGCTGCTTGGAATTCTGTGTCTCCCACTTCTCCATCCTTCCCCGTAAGTTTCTGAGCTGAGACCCCAAGGTCTGGACTCTGTGTGGGAAACACTGGCCCGTTTCTGTCACTGACAGGGAGAGGCTTCAGCCCTGATGCGCCATGTTAAGATAGAGCCCCGGGCGTGGAGGCCCGGGTCGACCAGGAGCACAACCCATTTGGCGTATCCCATCCCTCGGAACTTGCCCGGGATTTTCTGAGCAGGGAACCCAGGGCCTGGAGGGTGTTTGTGTTTGTGTGACCCCTTCTCTCAGGTACAGGAACGGCTTCAGTCATAGTGAGCCATGGCGAGTAGCCCCGGGCGTGGAGGCCCGGGGCGAGCAGCCCCGGGCCTGGAGGCCCGGGGCGAGCGTGGCACTTCCAATTCTGTGTCTCCAATCCCTCGGAACTTTCCGGGGAGTTTCTGAGCTGAGACCCCAGTGTCTGGAGGCTGTTTCGGGTTCTGTGACCTCTTTTTCTCAGGTACAGGGTGACTGCCTTCTCTCAGGCTCCAACCATGGTGAGCCATCGTAATGACTCAGGGCCTGGAGGCCGGGGCTCGTAGCAGGTGTTTGGGATTCTGGGTCTCGCATCCCTCGGTCCTGACCCGGGAGTACCGGAGTGGAGAGGAAGGGTTGTTGGCTTTTCAGGATTCTGGCATATGTCTCCTTGGGATTTTAGGCTTGTAGTATAGTCCCTGGTAGGGCTGCTTGGAATTCTGTGTCTCCCACTTCTCTATCCTTCCCCGTAAGTTTCTGAGCTGAGACCCCAAGGTCTGGACTCTGTGTGGGAAACACTGGCCCGTTTCTGTCACTGACAGGGAGAGGCTTCAGCCCTGATGCGCCATGGAAAGATAGAGCCCCGGGCGTGGAGGCCCGGGTCGACCAGGAGCACTACCCATTTGGCGAATCCGATCCCTCGGAACTTGCCCGGGATTTTCTGAGCAGGGAACACAGGGCCTGGAGGGTGTTTGTGTTTGTGTGACCCCCTTCTCTAAGGTACAGGAACGGCTTCAGTCATAGTGAGCCATGGCGAGCAGCCCCGGGCGTGGAGGCCCGGGGCGAGCAGCCCCGGGCGTGGAGGCCCGGGGCGAGCAGCCCCGGGCCTGGAGGCCCGGGGCGAGCAGCCCCGGGCCTGGAGGCCCGGGGCGAGCAGCCCCGGGCCTGGAGGCCCGGGGCGAGCAGCCCCGGGCCTGGAGGCCTTGGGCGAGCGGGGCACTTCCCATTCTGTGTCTCCAATCCCTCGGAACTTTCCGGGGAGTTTCTGAGCTGAGACCCAGTGTCTGGAGGCTGTTTCGGGTTCTGTGACCCCTTTCTCTCAGGTACAGGGTGACTGCCTTCTCTCAGGCTCCAGCCATGGTGAGCCATCGTAATGACTCAGGGCCTGGAGGCCGGGGTTCGTAGCAGGTGTTTGGGATTCTGGGTCTCGCATCCCTCGGTCCTGACCCGGGAGTACCGGAGTGGAGAGGATGGGTTGTTGGCTTTTCAGGATTCAGGCATATGTCTCCTTGGGATTTTAGGCTTGTAGTATAGTCCCTGGTAGGGCTGCTTGGAATTCTGTGTCTCCCACTTCTCCATCCTTCCCCGTAAGTTTCTGAGCTGAGACCCCAAGGTCTGGACTCTGTGTGGGAAACACTGGCCCGTTTCTGTCACTGACAGGGAGAGGCTTCAGCCCTGATGCGCCATGTTAAGATAGAGCCCCGGGCGTGGAGGCCCGGGTCGACCAGGAGCACAACCCATTTGGCGTATCCCATCCCTCGGAACTTGCCCGGGATTTTCTGAGCAGGGAACCCAGGGCCTGGAGGGTGTTTGTGTTTGTGTGACCCCTTCTCTCAGGTACAGGAACGGCTTCAGTCATAGTGAGCCATGGCGAGTAGCCCCGGGCGTGGAGGCCCGGGGCGAGCAGCCCCGGGCCTGGAGGCCCGGGGCGAGCGTGGCACTTCCAATTCTGTGTCTCCAATCCCTCGGAACTTTCCGGGGAGTTTCTGAGCTGAGACCCCAGTGTCTGGAGGCTGTTTCGGGTTCTGTGACCTCTTTCTCTCAGGTACAGGGTGACTGCCTTCTCTCAGGCTCCAACCATGGTGAGCCATCGTAATGACTCAGGGCCTGGAGGCCGGGGCTCGTAGCAGGTGTTTGGGATTCTGGGTCTCGCATCCCTCGGTCCTGACCCGGGAGTACCGGAGTGGAGAGGAAGGGTTGTTGGCTTTTCAGGATTCTGGCATATGTCTCCTTGGGATTTTAGGCTTGTAGTATAGTCCCTGGTAGGGCTGCTTGGAATTCTGTGTCTCCCACTTCTCTATCCTTCCCCGTAAGTTTCTGAGCTGAGACCCCAAGGTCTGGACTCTGTGTGGGAAACACTGGCCCGTTTCTGTCACTGACAGGGAGAGGCTTCAGCCCTGATGCGCCATGGAAAGATAGAGCCCCGGGCGTGGAGGCCCGGGTCGACCAGGAGCACTACCCATTTGGCGAATCCGATCCCTCGGAACTTGCCCGGGATTTTCTGAGCAGGGAACACAGGGCCTGGAGGGTGTTTGTGTTTGTGTGACCCCCTTCTCTAAGGTACAGGAACGGCTTCAGTCATAGTGAGCCATGGCGAGCAGCCCCGGGCGTGGAGGCCCGGGGCGAGCAGCCCCGGGCGTGGAGGCCCGGGGCGAGCAGCCCCGGGCGTGGAGGCCCGGGGCGAGCAGCCCCGGGCGTGGAGGCCCGGGGCGAGCAGCCCCGGGCGTGGAGGCCCGGGGCGAGCAGCCCCGGGCGTGGAGGCCCGGGGCGAGCAGCCCCGGGCGTGGAGGCCCGGGGCGAGCAGCCCCGGGCGTGGAGGCCCGGGGCGAGCAGCCCCGGGCCTGGAGGCCCGGGGCGAGCAGCCCCGGGCGTGGAGGCCCGGGGCGAGCAGCCCCGGGCCTGGAGGCCCGGGGCGAGCAGCCCCGGGCCTGGAGGCCCGGGGCGAGCAGCCCCGGGCCTGGAGGCCCGGGGCGAGCAGCCCCGGGCCTGGAGGCCCGGGGCGAGCAGCCCCGGGCCTGGAGGCCCGGGGCGAGCAGCCCCGGGCCTGGAGGCCCGGGGCGAGCAGCCCCGGGCCTGGAGGCCCGGGGCGAGCAGCCCCGGGCCTGGAGGCCCGGGGCGAGCAGCCCCGGGCCTGGAGGCCCGGGGCGAGCAGCCCCGGGCCTGGAGGCCCGGGGCGAGCAGCCCCGGGCCTGGAGGCCCGGGGCGAGCAGCCCCGGGCCTGGAGGCCCGGGGCGAGCAGCCCCGGGCCTGGAGGCCCGGGGCGAGCAGCCCCGGGCCTGGAGGCCCGGGGCGAGCAGCCCCGGGCCTGGAGGCCCGGGGCGAGCAGCCCCGGGCCTGGAGGCCCGGGGCGAGCAGCCCCGGGCCTGGAGGCCCGGGGCGAGCAGCCCCGGGCCTGGAGGCCCGGGGCGAGCAGCCCCGGGCCTGGAGGCCCGGGGCGAGCAGCCCCGGGCCTGGAGGCCCGGGGCGAGCAGCCCCGGGCCTGGAGGCCCGGGGCGAGCAGCCCCGGGCCTGGAGGCCCGGGGCGAGCAGCCCCGGGCCTGGAGGCCCGGGGCGAGCAGCCCCGGGCCTGGAGGCCCGGGGCGAGCAGCCCCGGGCCTGGAGGCCCGGGGCGAGCAGCCCCGGGCCTGGAGGCCCGGGGCGAGCAGCCCCGGGCCTGGAGGCCCGGGGCGAGCAGCCCCGGGCCTGGAGGCCCGGGGCGAGCAGCCCCGGGCCTGGAGGCCCGGGGCGAGCAGCCCCGGGCCTGGAGGCCCGGGGCGAGCAGCCCCGGGCCTGGAGGCCCGGGGCGAGCAGCCCCGGGCCTGGAGGCCCGGGGCGAGCAGCCCC
The DNA here is from genome assembly GCF_022837055.1 of Prionailurus viverrinus. Classification (NCBI taxonomy): domain Eukaryota; kingdom Metazoa; phylum Chordata; class Mammalia; order Carnivora; family Felidae; genus Prionailurus; species Prionailurus viverrinus. Next base: position 52,976 of record NW_025927514.1, read on the forward strand.
GGGCCTGGAGGCCCGGGGCGAGCAGCCCCGGGCCTGGAGGCCCGGGGCGAGCAGCCCCGGGCCTGGAGGCCCGGGGCGAGCAGCCCCGGGCCTGGAGGCCCGGGGCGAGCAGCCCCGGGCCTGGAGGCCCGGGGCGAGCAGCCCCGGGCCTGGAGGCCCGGGGCGAGCAGCCCCGGGCCTGGAGGCCCGGGGCGAGCAGCCCCGGGCCTGGAGGCCCGGGGCGAGCAGCCCCGGGCCTGGAGGCCCGGGGCGAGCAGCCCCGGGCCTGGAGGCCCGGGGCGAGCAGCCCCGGGCCTGGAGGCCCGGGGCGAGCAGCCCCGGGCCTGGAGGCCCGGGGCGAGCAGCCCCGGGCCTGGAGGCCCGGGGCGAGCAGCCCCGGGCCTGGAGGCCCGGGGCGAGCAGCCCCGGGCCTGGAGGCCCGGGGCGAGCAGCCCCGGGCCTGGAGGCCCGGGGCGAGCAGCCCCGGGCCTGGAGGCCCGGGGCGAGCAGCCCCGGGCCTGGAGGCCCGGGGCGAGCAGCCCCGGGCCTGGAGGCCCGGGGCGAGCAGCCCCGGGCCTCGAGGCCCGGGGCGAGCAGCCCCGGGCCTGGAGGCCCGGGGCGAGCAGCCCCGGGCCTCGAGGCCCGGGGCGAGCAGCCCCGGGCCTGGAGGCCCGGGGCGAGCAGCCCCGGGCCTCGAGGCCCGGGGCGAGCAGCCCCGGGCCTCGAGGCCCGGGGCGAGCGGGGCACTTCCCATTCTGTGTCTCCAATCCCTCGGAACTTTCCGGGGAGTTTCTGAGCTGAGACCCAGTGTCTGGAGGCTGTTTCGGGTTCTGTGACCCCTTTCTCTCAGGTACAGGGTGACTGCCTTCTCTCAGGCTCCAGCCATGGTGAGCCATCGTAATGACTCAGGGCCTGGAGGCCGGGGTTCGTAGCAGGTGTTTGGGATTCTGGGTCTCGCATCCCTCGGTCCTGACCCGGGAGTACCGGAGTGGAGAGGATGGGTTGTTGGCTTTTCAGGATTCAGGCATATGTCTCCTTGGGATTTTAGGCTTGTAGTATAGTCCCTGGTAGGGCTGCTTGGAATTCTGTGTCTCCCACTTCTCCATCCTTCCCCGTAAGTTTCTGAGCTGAGACCCCAAGGTCTGGACTCTGTGTGGGAAACACTGGCCCGTTTCTGTCACTGACAGGGAGAGGCTTCAGCCCTGATGCGCCATGTTAAGATAGAGCCCCGGGCGTGGAGGCCCGGGTCGACCAGGAGCACAACCCATTTGGCGTATCCCATCCCTCGGAACTTGCCCGGGATTTTCTGAGCAGGGAACCCAGGGCCTGGAGGGTGTTTGTGTTTGTGTGACCCCTTCTCTCAGGTACAGGAACGGCTTCAGTCATAGTGAGCCATGGCGAGTAGCCCCGGGCGTGGAGGCCCGGGGCGAGCAGCCCCGGGCCTGGAGGCCCGGGGCGAGCGTGGCACTTCCAATTCTGTGTCTCCAATCCCTCGGAACTTTCCGGGGAGTTTCTGAGCTGAGACCCCAGTGTCTGGAGGCTGTTTCGGGTTCTGTGACCTCTTTCTCTCAGGTACAGGGTGACTGCCTTCTCTCAGGCTCCAACCATGGTGAGCCATCGTAATGACTCAGGGCCTGGAGGCCGGGGCTCGTAGCAGGTGTTTGGGATTCTGGGTCTCGCATCCCTCGGTCCTGACCCGGGAGTACCGGAGTGGAGAGGAAGGGTTGTTGGCTTTTCAGGATTCTGGCATATGTCTCCTTGGGATTTTAGGCTTGTAGTATAGTCCCTGGTAGGGCTGCTTGGAATTCTGTGTCTCCCACTTCTCTATCCTTCCCCGTAAGTTTCTGAGCTGAGACCCCAAGGTCTGGACTCTGTGTGGGAAACACTGGCCCGTTTCTGTCACTGACAGGGAGAGGCTTCAGCCCTGATGCGCCATGGAAAGATAGAGCCCCGGGCGTGGAGGCCCGGGTCGACCAGGAGCACTACCCATTTGGCGAATCCGATCCCTCGGAACTTGCCCGGGATTTTCTGAGCAGGGAACACAGGGCCTGGAGGGTGTTTGTGTTTGTGTGACCCCCTTCTCTAAGGTACAGGAACGGCTTCAGTCATAGTGAGCCATGGCGAGCAGCCCCGGGCGTGGAGGCCCGGGGCGAGCAGCCCCGGGCGTGGAGGCCCGGGGCGAGCAGCCCCGGGCGTGGAGGCCCGGGGCGAGCAGCCCCGGGCGTGGAGGCCCGGGGCGAGCAGCCCCGGGCGTGGAGGCCCGGGGCGAGCAGCCCCGGGCGTGGAGGCCCGGGGCGAGCAGCCCCGGGCGTGGAGGCCCGGGGCGAGCAGCCCCGGGCGTGGAGGCCCGGGGCGAGCAGCCCCGGGCGTGGAGGCCCGGGGCGAGCAGCCCCGGGCGTGGAGGCCCGGGGCGAGCAGCCCCGGGCCTGGAGGCCCGGGGCGAGCAGCCCCGGGCGTGGAGGCCCGGGGCGAGCAGCCCCGGGCCTGGAGGCCCGGGGCGAGCAGCCCCGGGCCTGGAGGCCCGGGGCGAGCAGCCCCGGGCCTGGAGGCCCGGGGCGAGCAGCCCCGGGCCTGGAGGCCCGGGGCGAGCAGCCCCGGGCCTGGAGGCCCGGGGCGAGCAGCCCCGGGCCTGGAGGCCCGGGGCGAGCAGCCCCGGGCCTGGAGGCCCGGGGCGAGCAGCCCCGGGCCTGGAGGCCCGGGGCGAGCAGCCCCGGGCCTGGAGGCCCGGGGCGAGCAGCCCCGGGCCTGGAGGCCCGGGGCGAGCAGCCCCGGGCCTGGAGGCCCGGGGCGAGCAGCCCCGGGCCTGGAGGCCCGGGGCGAGCAGCCCCGGGCCTGGAGGCCCGGGGCGAGCAGCCCCGGGCCTGGAGGCCCGGGGCGAGCAGCCCCGGGCCTGGAGGCCCGGGGCGAGCAGCCCCGGGCCTGGAGGCCCGGGGCGAGCAGCCCCGGGCCTGGAGGCCCGGGGCGAGCAGCCCCGGGCCTGGAGGCCCGGGGCGAGCAGCCCCGGGCCTGGAGGCCCGGGGCGAGCAGCCCCGGGCCTGGAGGCCCGGGGCGAGCAGCCCCGGGCCTGGAGGCCCGGGGCGAGCAGCCCCGGGCCTGGAGGCCCGGGGCGAGCAGCCCCGGGCCTGGAGGCCCGGGGCGAGCAGCCCCGGGCCTGGAGGCCCGGGGCGAGCAGCCCCGGGCCTGGAGGCCCGGGGCGAGCAGCCCCGGGCCTGGAGGCCCGGGGCGAGCAGCCCCGGGCCTGGAGGCCCGGGGCGAGCAGCCCCGGGCCTGGAGGCCCGGGGCGAGCAGCCCCGGGCCTGGAGGCCCGGGGCGAGCAGCCCCGGGCCTGGAGGCCCGGGGCGAGCAGCCCCGGGCCTGGAGGCCCGGGGCGAGCAGCCCCGGGCCTGGAGGCCCGGGGCGAGCAGCCCCGGGCCTGGAGGCCCGGGGCGAGCAGCCCCGGGCCTGGAGGCCCGGGGCGAGCAGCCCCGGGCCTGGAGGCCCGGGGCGAGCAGCCCCGGGCCTGGAGGCCCGGGGCGAGCGGGGCACTTCCCATTCTGTGTCTCCAATCCCTCGGAACTTTCCGGGGAGTTTCTGAGCTGAGACCCCAGTGTCTGGAGGCTGTTTCGGGTTCTGTGACCCCTTTCTCTCAGGTACAGAGTGACTGCCTTCTCTCAGGCTCCAGCCATGGTGAGCCATCGTAATGACTCAGGGCCTGGAGGCCGGGGTTCGTAGCAGGTGTTTGGGATTCTGGGTCTCGCATCCCTCGGTCCTGACCCGGGAGTACCGGAGTGGAGAGGATGGGTTGTTGGCTTTTCAGGATTCAGGCATATGTCTCCTTGGGATTTTAGGCTTGTAGTATAGTCCCTGGTAGGGCTGCTTGGAATTCTGTGTCTCCCACTTCTCCATCCTTCCCCGTAAGTTTCTGAGCTGAGACCCCAAGGTCTGGACTCTGTGTGGGAAACACTGGCCCGTTTCTGTCACTGACAGGGAGAGGCTTCAGCCCTGATGCGCCATGTTAAGATAGAGCCCCGGGCGTGGAGGCCCGGGTCGACCAGGAGCACAACCCATTTGGCGTATCCCATCCCTCGGAACTTGCCCGGGATTTTCTGAGCAGGGAACCCAGGGCCTGGAGGGTGTTTGTGTTTGTGTGACCCCTTCTCTCAGGTACAGGAACGGCTTCAGTCATAGTGAGCCATGGCGAGTAGCCCCGGGCGTGGAGGCCCGGGGCGAGCAGCCCCGGGCCTGGAGGCCCGGGGCGAGCGTGGCACTTCCAATTCTGTGTCTCCAATCCCTCGGAACTTTCCGGGGAGTTTCTGAGCTGAGACCCCAGTGTCTGGAGGCTGTTTCGGGTTCTGTGACCTCTTTTTCTCAGGTACAGGGTGACTGCCTTCTCTCAGGCTCCAACCATGGTGAGCCATCGTAATGACTCAGGGCCTGGAGGCCGGGGCTCGTAGCAGGTGTTTGGGATTCTGGGTCTCGCATCCCTCGGTCCTGACCCGGGAGTACCGGAGTGGAGAGGAAGGGTTGTTGGCTTTTCAGGATTCAGGCATATGTCTCCTTGGGATTTTAGGCTTGTAGTATAGTCCCTGGTAGGGCTGCTTGGAATTCTGTGTCTCCCACTTCTCTATCCTTCCCCGTAAGTTTCTGAGCTGAGACCCCAAGGTCTGGACTCTGTGTGGGAAACACTGGCCCGTTTCTGTCACTGACAGGGAGAGGCTTCAGCCCTGATGCGCCATGGAAAGATAGAGCCCCGGGCGTGGAGGCCCGGGTCGACCAGGAGCACTACCCATTTGGCGAATCCGATCCCTCGGAACTTGCCCGGGATTTTCTGAGCAGGGAACACAGGGCCTGGAGGGTGTTTGTGTTTGTGTGACCCCCTTCTCTAAGGTACAGGAACGGCTTCAGTCATAGTGAGCCATGGCGAGCAGCCCCGGGCGTGGAGGCCCGGGGCGAGCAGCCCCGGGCGTGGAGGCCCGGGGCGAGCAGCCCCGGGCGTGGAGGCCCGGGGCGAGCAGCCCCGGGCGTGGAGGCCCGGGGCGAGCAGCCCCGGGCGTGGAGGCCCGGGGCGAGCAGCCCCGGGCGTGGAGGCCCGGGGCGAGCAGCCCCGGGCGTGGAGGCCCGGGGCGAGCAGCCCCGGGCGTGGAGGCCCGGGGCGAGCAGCCCCGGGCGTGGAGGCCCGGGGCGAGCAGCCCCGGGCCTGGAGGCCCGGGGCGAGCAGCCCCGGGCGTGGAGGCCCGGGGCGAGCAGCCCCGGGCGTGGAGGCCCGGGGCGAGCAGCCCCGGGCCTGGAGGCCCGGGGCGAGCAGCCCCGGGCCTGGAGGCCCGGGGCGAGCAGCCCCGGGCCTGGAGGCCCGGGGCGAGCAGCCCCGGGCCTGGAGGCCCGGGGCGAGCAGCCCCGGGCCTGGAGGCCCGGGGCGAGCAGCCCCGGGCCTGGAGGCCCGGGGCGAGCAGCCCCGGGCCTGGAGGCCCGGGGCGAGCAGCCCCGGGCCTGGAGGCCCGGGGCGAGCAGCCCCGGGCCTGGAGGCCCGGGGCGAGCAGCCCCGGGCCTGGAGGCCCGGGGCGAGCAGCCCCGGGCCTGGAGGCCCGGGGCGAGCAGCCCCGGGCCTGGAGGCCCGGGGCGAGCAGCCCCGGGCCTGGAGGCCCGGGGCGAGCAGCCCCGGGCCTGGAGGCCCGGGGCGAGCAGCCCCGGGCCTGGAGGCCCGGGGCGAGCAGCCCCGGGCCTGGAGGCCCGGGGCGAGCAGCCCCGGGCCTGGAGGCCCGGGGCGAGCAGCCCCGGGCCTGGAGGCCCGGGGCGAGCAGCCCCGGGCCTGGAGGCCCGGGGCGAGCAGCCCCGGGCCTGGAGGCCCGGGGCGAGCAGCCCCGGGCCTGGAGGCCCGGGGCGAGCAGCCCCGGGCCTGGAGGCCCGGGGCGAGCAGCCCCGGGCCTGGAGGCCCGGGGCGAGCAGCCCCGGGCCTGGAGGCCCGGGGCGAGCAGCCCCGGGCCTGGAGGCCCGGGGCGAGCAGCCCCGGGCCTGGAGGCCCGGGGCGAGCAGCCCCGGGCCTGGAGGCCCGGGGCGAGCAGCCCCGGGCCTGGAGGCCCGGGGCGAGCAGCCCCGGGCCTGGAGGCCCGGGGCGAGCAGCCCCGGGCCTGGAGGCCCGGGGCGAGCAGCCCCGGGCCTGGAGGCCCGGGGCGAGCAGCCCCGGGCCTGGAGGCCCGGGGCGAGCAGCCCCGGGCCTGGAGGCCCGGGGCGAGCAGCCCCGGGCCTGGAGGCCCGGGGCGAGCAGCCCCGGGCCTGGAGGCCCGGGGCGAGCAGCCCCGGGCCTGGAGGCCCGGGGCGAGCAGCCCCGGGCCTGGAGGCCCGGGGCGAGCAGCCCCGGGCCTGGAGGCCCGGGGCGAGCAGCCCCGGGCCTGGAGGCCCGGGGCGAGCAGCCCCGGGCCTGGAGGCCCGGGGCGAGCAGCCCCGGGCCTGGAGGCCCGGGGCGAGCGGGGCACTTCCCATTCTGTGTCTCCAATCCCTCGGAACTTTCCGGGGAGTTTCTGAGCTGAGACCCCAGTGTCTGGAGGCTGTTTCGGGTTCTGTGACCCCTTTCTCTCAGGTACAGAGTGACTGCCTTCTCTCAGGCTCCAGCCATGGTGAGCCATCGTAATGACTCAGGGCCTGGAGGCCGGGGTTCGTAGCAGGTGTTTGGGATTCTGGGTCTCGCATCCCTCGGTCCTGACCCGGGAGTACCGGAGTGGAGAGGATGGGTTGTTGGCTTTTCAGGATTCAGGCATATGTCTCCTTGGGATTTTAGGCTTGTAGTATAGTCCCTGGTAGGGCTGCTTGGAATTCTGTGTCTCCCACTTCTCCATCCTTCCCCGTAAGTTTCTGAGCTGAGACCCCAAGGTCTGGACTCTGTGTGGGAAACACTGGCCCGTTTCTGTCACTGACAGGGAGAGGCTTCAGCCCTGATGCGCCATGTTAAGATAGAGCCCCGGGCGTGGAGGCCCGGGTCGACCAGGAGCACAACCCATTTGGCGTATCCCATCCCTCGGAACTTGCCCGGGATTTTCTGAGCAGGGAACCCAGGGCCTGGAGGGTGTTTGTGTTTGTGTGACCCCTTCTCTCAGGTACAGGAACGGCTTCAGTCATAGTGAGCCATGGCGAGTAGCCCCGGGCGTGGAGGCCCGGGGCGAGCAGCCCCGGGCCTGGAGGCCCGGGGCGAGCGTGGCACTTCCAATTCTGTGTCTCCAATCCCTCGGAACTTTCCGGGGAGTTTCTGAGCTGAGACCCCAGTGTCTGGAGGCTGTTTCGGGTTCTGTGACCTCTTTTTCTCAGGTACAGGGTGACTGCCTTCTCTCAGGCTCCAACCATGGTGAGCCATCGTAATGACTCAGGGCCTGGAGGCCGGGGCTCGTAGCAGGTGTTTGGGATTCTGGGTCTCGCATCCCTCGGTCCTGACCCGGGAGTACCGGAGTGGAGAGGAAGGGTTGTTGGCTTTTCAGGATTCAGGCATATGTCTCCTTGGGATTTTAGGCTTGTAGTATAGTCCCTGGTAGGGCTGCTTGGAATTCTGTGTCTCCCACTTCTCTATCCTTCCCCGTAAGTTTCTGAGCTGAGACCCCAAGGTCTGGACTCTGTGTGGGAAACACTGGCCCGTTTCTGTCACTGACAGGGAGAGGCTTCAGCCCTGATGCGCCATGGAAAGATAGAGCCCCGGGCGTGGAGGCCCGGGTCGACCAGGAGCACTACCCATTTGGCGAATCCGATCCCTCGGAACTTGCCCGGGATTTTCTGAGCAGGGAACACAGGGCCTGGAGGGTGTTTGTGTTTGTGTGACCCCCTTCTCTAAGGTACAGGAACGGCTTCAGTCATAGTGAGCCATGGCGAGCAGCCCCGGGCGTGGAGGCCCGGGGCGAGCAGCCCCGGGCGTGGAGGCCCGGGGCGAGCAGCCCCGGGCGTGGAGGCCCGGGGCGAGCAGCCCCGGGCGTGGAGGCCCGGGGCGAGCAGCCCCGGGCGTGGAGGCCCGGGGCGAGCAGCCCCGGGCGTGGAGGCCCGGGGCGAGCAGCCCCGGGCGTGGAGGCCCGGGGCGAGCAGCCCCGGGCGTGGAGGCCCGGGGCGAGCAGCCCCGGGCCTGGAGGCCCGGGGCGAGCAGCCCCGGGCGTGGAGGCCCGGGGCGAGCAGCCCCGGGCCTGGAGGCCCGGGGCGAGCAGCCCCGGGCCTGGAGGCCCGGGGCGAGCAGCCCCGGGCCTGGAGGCCCGGGGCGAGCAGCCCCGGGCCTGGAGGCCCGGGGCGAGCAGCCCCGGGCCTGGAGGCCCGGGGCGAGCAGCCCCGGGCCTGGAGGCCCGGGGCGAGCAGCCCCGGGCCTGGAGGCCCGGGGCGAGCAGCCCCGGGCCTGGAGGCCCGGGGCGAGCAGCCCCGGGCCTGGAGGCCCGGGGCGAGCAGCCCCGGGCCTGGAGGCCCGGGGCGAGCAGCCCCGGGCCTGGAGGCCCGGGGCGAGCAGCCCCGGGCCTGGAGGCCCGGGGCGAGCAGCCCCGGGCCTGGAGGCCCGGGGCGAGCAGCCCCGGGCCTGGAGGCCCGGGGCGAGCAGCCCCGGGCCTGGAGGCCCGGGGCGAGCAGCCCCGGGCCTGGAGGCCCGGGGCGAGCAGCCCCGGGCCTGGAGGCCCGGGGCGAGCAGCCCCGGGCCTGGAGGCCCGGGGCGAGCAGCCCCGGGCCTGGAGGCCCGGGGCGAGCAGCCCCGGGCCTGGAGGCCCGGGGCGAGCAGCCCCGGGCCTGGAGGCCCGGGGCGAGCAGCCCCGGGCCTGGAGGCCCGGGGCGAGCAGCCCCGGGCCTGGAGGCCCGGGGCGAGCAGCCCCGGGCCTGGAGGCCCGGGGCGAGCAGCCCCGGGCCTGGAGGCCCGGGGCGAGCAGCCCCGGGCCTGGAGGCCCGGGGCGAGCAGCCCCGGGCCTGGAGGCCCGGGGCGAGCAGCCCCGGGCCTGGAGGCCCGGGGCGAGCAGCCCCGGGCCTGGAGGCCCGGGGCGAGCAGCCCCGGGCCTGGAGGCCCGGGGCGAGCAGCCCCGGGCCTGGAGGCCCGGGGCGAGCAGCCCCGGGCCTGGAGGCCCGGGGCGAGCAGCCCCGGGCCTGGAGGCCCGGGGCGAGCAGCCCCGGGCCTGGAGGCCCGGGGCGAGCAGCCCCGGGCCTGGAGGCCCGGGGCGAGCAGCCCCGGGCCTGGAGGCCCGGGGCGAGCAGCCCCGGGCCTGGAGGCCCGGGGCGAGCAGCCCCGGGCCTGGAGGCCCGGGGCGAGCAGCCCCGGGCCTGGAGGCCCGGGGCGAGCAGCCCCGGGCCTGGAGGCCCGGGGCGAGCAGCCCCGGGCCTGGAGGCCCGGGGCGAGCAGCCCCGGGCCTGGAGGCCCGGGGCGAGCAGCCCCGGGCCTGGAGGCCCGGGGCGAGCAGCCCCGGGCCTGGAGGCCCGGGGCGAGCAGCCCCGGGCCTGGAGGCCCGGGGCGAGCAGCCCCGGGCCTGGAGGCCCGGGGCGAGCAGCCCCGGGCCTGGAGGCCCGGGGCGAGCAGCCCCGGGCCTGGAGGCCCGGGGCGAGCAGCCCCGGGCCTGGAGGCCCGGGGCGAGCAGCCCCGGGCCTGGAGGCCCGGGGCGAGCAGCCCCGGGCCTGGAGGCCCGGGGCGAGCAGCCCCGGGCCTGGAGGCCCGGGGCGAGCAGCCCCGGGCCTGGAGGCCCGGGGCGAGCAGCCCCGGGCCTGGAGGCCCGGGGCGAGCAGCCCCGGGCCTGGAGGCCCGGGGCGAGCAGCCCCGGGCCTGGAGGCCCGGGGCGAGCAGCCCCGGGCCTGGAGGCCCGGGGCGAGCAGCCCCGGGCCTGGAGGCCCGGGGCGAGCAGCCCCGGGCCTGGAGGCCCGGGGCGAGCAGCCCCGGGCCTGGAGGCCCGGGGCGAGCAGCCCCGGGCCTGGAGGCCCGGGGCGAGCAGCCCCGGGCCTGGAGGCCCGGGGCGAGCAGCCCCGGGCCTGGAGGCCCGGGGCGAGCAGCCCCGGGCCTGGAGGCCCGGGGCGAGCAGCCCCGGGCCTGGAGGCCCGGGGCGAGCAGCCCCGGGCCTGGAGGCCCGGGGCGAGCAGCCCCGGGCCTGGAGGCCCGGGGCGAGCAGCCCCGGGCCTGGAGGCCCGGGGCGAGCAGCCCCGGGCCTGGAGGCCCGGGGCGAGCAGCCCCGGGCCTGGAGGCCCGGGGCGAGCAGCCCCGGGCCTGGAGGCCCGGGGCGAGCAGCCCCGGGCCTGGAGGCCCGGGGCGAGCAGCCCCGGGCCTGGAGGCCCGGGGCGAGCAGCCCCGGGCCTGGAGGCCCGGGGCGAGCAGCCCCGGGCCTGGAGGCCCGGGGCGAGCAGCCCCGGGCCTGGAGGCCCGGGGCGAGCAGCCCCGGGCCTGGAGGCCCGGGGCGAGCAGCCCCGGGCCTGGAGGCCCGGGGCGAGCAGCCCCGGGCCTGGAGGCCCGGGGCGAGCAGCCCCGGGCCTGGAGGCCCGGGGCGAGCAGCCCCGGGCCTGGAGGCCCGGGGCGAGCAGCCCCGGGCCTGGAGGCCCGGGGCGAGCAGCCCCGGGCCTGGAGGCCCGGGGCGAGCAGCCCCGGGCCTGGAGGCCCGGGGCGAGCAGCCCCGGGCCTGGAGGCCCGGGGCGAGCAGCCCCGGGCCTGGAGGCCCGGGGCGAGCAGCCCCGGGCCTGGAGGCCCGGGGCGAGCAGCCCCGGGCCTGGAGGCCCGGGGCGAGCAGCCCCGGGCCTGGAGGCCCGGGGCGAGCAGCCCCGGGCCTGGAGGCCCGGGGCGAGCAGCCCCGGGCCTGGAGGCCCGGGGCGAGCAGCCCCGGGCCTGGAGGCCCGGGGCGAGCAGCCCCGGGCCTGGAGGCCCGGGGCGAGCAGCCCCGGGCCTGGAGGCCCGGGGCGAGCAGCCCCGGGCCTGGAGGCCCGGGGCGAGCAGCCCCGGGCCTGGAGGCCCGGGGCGAGCAGCCCCGGGCCTGGAGGCCCGGGGCGAGCAGCCCCGGGCCTGGAGGCCCGGGGCGAGCAGCCCCGGGCCTGGAGGCCCGGGGCGAGCAGCCCCGGGCCTGGAGGCCCGGGGCGAGCAGCCCCGGGCCTGGAGGCCCGGGGCGAGCAGCCCCGGGCCTGGAGGCCCGGGGCGAGCAGCCCCGGGCCTGGGAGGCCCGGGGCGAGCAGCCCCGGGCCTGGAGGCCCGGGGCGAGCAGCCCCGGGCCTGGAGGCCCGGGGCGAGCAGCCCCGGGCCTGGAGGCCCGGGGCGAGCAGCCCCGGGCCTGGAGGCCCGGGGCGAGCAGCCCCGGGCCTGGAGGCCCGGGGCGAGCAGCCCCGGGCCTGGAGGGCCCGGGGCGAGCAGCCCCGGGCCTGGAGGCCCGGGGCGAGCAGCCCCGGGCCTGGAGGCCCGGGGCGAGCAGCCCCGGGCCTGGAGGCCCGGGGCGAGCAGCCCCGGGCCTGGAGGCCCGGGGCGAGCAGCCCCGGGCCTGGAGGCCCGGGGCGAGCAGCCCCGGGCCTGGAGGCCCGGGGCGAGCAGCCCCGGGCCTGGAGGCCCGGGGCGAGCAGCCCCGGGCCTGGAGGCCCGGGGCGAGCAGCCCCGGGCCTGGAGGCCCGGGGCGAGCAGCCCCGGGCCTGGAGGCCCGGGGCGAGCAGCCCCGGGCCTGGAGGCCCGGGGCGAGCAGCCCCGGGCCTGGAGGCCCGGGGCGAGCAGCCCCGGGCCTGGAGGGCCCGGGGCGAGCAGCCCCGGGCCTGGAGGCCCGGGGCGAGCAGCCCCGGGCCTGGAGGCCCGGGGCGAGCAGCCCCGGGCCTGGAGGCCCGGGGCGAGCAGCCCCGGGCCTGGAGGCCCGGGGCGAGCAGCCCCGGGCCTGGAGGCCCGGGGCGAGCAGCCCCGGGCCTGGAGGCCCGGGGCGAGCAGCCCCGGGCCTGGAGGCCCGGGGCGAGCAGCCCCGGGCCTGGAGGCCCGGGGCGAGCAGCCCCGGGCCTGGAGGCCCGGGGCGAGCAGCCCCGGGCCTGGAGGCCCGGGGCGAGCAGCCCCGGGCCTGGAGGCCCGGGGCGAGCAGCCCCGGGCCTGGAGGCCCGGGGCGAGCAGCCCCGGGCCTGGAGGCCCGGGGCGAGCAGCCCCGGGCCTGGAGGCCCGGGGCGAGCAGCCCCGGGCCTGGAGGCCCGGGGCGAGCAGCCCCGGGCCTGGGGGGGGGAGGGGCCCGGGGCGAGCAGCCCCGGGCCTGGAGGCCCGGGGCGAGCAGCCCCGGGCCTGGAGGGCCCGGGGCGAGCAGCCCCGGGCCTGGAGGCCCGGGGCGAGCAGCCCC
>NW_025927515.1:0-63815 GCF_022837055.1 Prionailurus viverrinus
CAGGCTCCAGCCATGGTGAGCCATCGTAATGACTCAGGGCCTGGAGGCCGGGGCTCGTAGCAGGTGTTTGGGATTCTGGGTTTCGCATCCCTCGGTCCTGACCCGGGAGTACCGGAGTGGAGAGGATGGGTTGTTGGCTTTTCAGGATTCAGGCATATGTCTCCTTGGGATTTTAGGCTTGTAGTATAGTCCCTGGTAGGGCTGCTTGGAATTCTGTGTCTCCCACTTCTCCATCCTTCCCCGTAAGTTTCTGAGCTGAGACCCCAAGGTCTGGACTCTGTGTGGGAAACACTGGCCCGTTTCTGTCACTGACAGGGAGAGGCTTCAGCCCTGATGCGCCATGGAAAGATAGAGCCCCGGGCGTGGAGGCCCAGGTCGACCAGGAGCACTACCCATTTGGCGAATCCGATCCCTCGGAACTTGCCCGGGATTTTCTGAGCAGGGAACCCAGGGCCTGGAGGGTGTTTGTGTTTGTGTGACCCCTTCTCTAAGGTACAGGAACGGCTTCAGTCATAGTGAGCCATGGCGAGCAGCCCCGGGCGTGGAGGCCCGGGGCGAGCGTGGCACTTCCCATTCTGTGTCTCCAATCCCTCGGAACTTTCCGGGGAGTTTCTGAGCTGAGACCCCAGTGTCTGGAGGCTGTTTCGGGTTCTGTGACCTCTTTCTCTCAGGTACAGGGTGACTGCCTTCTCTCAGGCTCCAACCATGGTGAGCCATCGTAATGTCTCAGGGCCTGGAGGCCGGGGCTCGTAGCAGGTGTTTGGGATTCTGGGTCTCGCATCCCTCGGTCCTGACCCGGGAGTACCGGAGTGGAGAGGAAGGGTTGTTGGCTTTTCAGGAATCAGGCATATGTCTCCTTGGGATTTTAGGCTTGTAGTATAGTCCCTGGTAGGGCTGCTTGGAATTCTGTGTCTCCCACTTCTCCATCCTTCCCCGTAAGTTTCTGAGCTGAGACCCCAAGGTCTGGACTCTGTGTGGGAAACACTGGCCCGTTTCTGTCACTGACAGGGAGAGGCTTCAGCCCTGATGCGCCATGGAAAGATAGAGCCCCGGGCGTGGAGGCCCGGGTCGACCAGGAGCACTACCCATTTGGCGAATCCGATCCCTCGGAACTTGCCCGGGATTTTCTGAGCAGGGAACCCAGGGCCTGGAGGGTGTTTGTGTTTGTGTGACCCCCCTTCTCTAAGGTACAGGAACGGCTTCAGTCATAGTGAGCCATGGCGAGCAGCCCCGGGCGTGGAGGCCCGGGGCGAGCAGCCCCGGGCGTGGAGGCCCGGGGCGAGCAGCCCCGGGCCTGGAGGCCCGGGGCGAGCAGCCCCGGGCGTGGAGGCCCGGGGCGAGCAGCCCCGGGCCTGGAGGGCCCGGGGCGAGCAGCCCCGGGCGTGGAGGCCCGGGGCGAGCAGCCCCGGGCCTGGAGGCCCGGGGCGAGCAGCCCCGGGCCTGGAGGCCCGGGGCGAGCAGCCCCGGGCCTGGAGGCCCGGGGCGAGCAGCCCCGGGCCTGGAGGCCCGGGGCGAGCAGCCCCGGGCCTGGAGGCCCGGGGCGAGCAGCCCCGGGCCTGGAGGCCCGGGGCGAGCAGCCCCGGGCCTCGAGGCCCCGGGGCGAGCAGCCCCGGGCCTGGAGGCCCGGGGCGAGCAGCCCCCGGGCCTGGAGGCCCGGGGCGAGCAGCCCCGGGCCTGGAGGCCCGGGGCGAGCAGCCCCGGGCCTGGAGGCCCGGGGCGAGCAGCCCCGGGCCTGGAGGCCCGGGGCGAGCAGCCCCGGGCCTGGAGGCCCGGGCGAGCAGCCCCGGGCCTGGAGGCCCGGGGCGAGCAGCCCCGGGCCTGGAGGCCCGGGGCGAGCAGCCCCGGGCCTGGAGGCCCGGGGCGAGCAGCCCCGGGCCTGGAGGCCCGGGGCGAGCAGCCCCGGGCCTGGAGGCCCGGGGCGAGCAGCCCCGGGCCTGGAGGCCCGGGGCGAGCAGCCCCCGGGCCTGGAGGCCCGGGGCGAGCAGCCCCGGCCTGGAGGCCCGGGGCGAGCAGCCCCGGGCCTGGAGGCCCGGGGCGAGCAGCCCCCGGGCCTGGAGGCCCGGGGCGAGCAGCCCCGGGCCTGGAGGCCCGGGGCGAGCAGCCCCGGGCCTGGAGGCCCGGGGCGAGCAGCCCCGGGCCTGGAGGCCCGGGGCGAGCAGCCCCGGGCCTGGAGGCCCGGGGCGAGCAGCCCCGGGCCTGGAGGCCCGGGGCGAGCAGCCCCGGGCCTGGAGGCCCGGGGCGAGCAGCCCCGGGCCTGGAGGCCCGGGGCGAGCAGCCCCGGGCCTGGAGGCCCGGGGCGAGCAGCCCCGGGCCTGGAGGCCCGGGGCGAGCAGCCCCGGGCCTGGAGGCCCGGGGCGAGCAGCCCCGGGCCTGGAGGCCCCGGGGCGAGCAGCCCCGGGCCTGGAGGCCCGGGGCGAGCAGCCCCGGGCCTGGAGGCCCGGGGCGAGCAGCCCCGGGCCTGGAGGCCCGGGGCGAGCAGCCCCGGGCCTGGAGGCCCGGGGCGAGCAGCCCCGGGCCTGGAGGCCCGGGGCGAGCAGCCCCGGGCCTGGAGGCCCGGGGCGAGCAGCCCCGGGCCTGGAGGCCCGGGGCGAGCAGCCCCGGGCCTGGAGGGCCCGGGGCGAGCAGCCCCGGGCCTGGAGGCCCGGGGCGAGCAGCCCCGGGCCTGGAGGCCCGGGGCGAGCAGCCCCGGGCCTGGAGGCCCGGGGCGAGCAGCCCCGGGCCTGGAGGCCCGGGGCGAGCAGCCCCGGGCCTGGAGGCCCGGGGCGAGCAGCCCCGGGCCTGGAGGCCCGGGGCGAGCAGCCCCGGGCCTGGAGGCCCGGGGCGAGCAGCCCCGGGCCTGGAGGCCCGGGGCGAGCAGCCCCGGGCCTGGAGGCCCGGGGCGAGCAGCCCCGGGCCTGGAGGCCCGGGGCGAGCAGCCCCGGGCCTGGAGGCCCGGGGCGAGCAGCCCCGGGCCTGGAGGCCCGGGGCGAGCAGCCCGGGCCTGGAGGCCCGGGGCGAGCAGCCCCGGGCCTGGAGGCCCGGGGCGAGCAGCCCCGGGCCTGGAGGCCCGGGGCGAGCAGCCCCGGGCCTGGAGGCCCGGGGCGAGCAGCCCCGGGCCTGGAGGCCCGGGGCGAGCAGCCCCGGGCCTGGAGGCCCGGGGCGAGCAGCCCCGGGCCTGGAGGCCCGGGGCGAGCAGCCCCGGGCCTGGAGGCCCGGGGCGAGCAGCCCCGGGCCTGGAGGCCCGGGGCGAGCAGCCCCGGGCCTGGAGGCCCGGGGCGAGCAGGCCCCGGGCCTGGAGGCCCGGGGCGAGCAGCCCCGGGCCTGGAGGCCCGGGGCGAGCAGCCCCGGGCCTGGAGGCCCGGGGCGAGCAGCCCCGGGCCTGGAGGCCCGGGGCGAGCAGCCCCGGGCCTGGAGGCCCGGGGCGGAGCAGCCCCGGGCCTGGAGGCCCGGGGCGAGCAGCCCCGGGCCTGGAGGCCCGGGGCGAGCAGCCCCGGGCCTGGAGGCCCGGGGCGAGCAGCCCCGGGCCTGGAGGCCCGGGGCGAGCAGCCCCGGGCCTGGAGGCCCGGGGCGAGCAGCCCCGGGCCTGGAGGCCCGGGGCGAGCAGCCCCGGGCCTGGAGGCCCGGGGCGAGCAGCCCCGGGCCTGGAGGCCCGGGGCGAGCAGCCCCGGGCCTGGAGGCCCGGGGCGAGCAGCCCCGGGCCTGGAGGGCCCCGGGGGCGAGCAGCCCCGGGCCTGGAGGCCCGGGGCGAGCAGCCCCGGGCCTGGAGGCCCGGGGCGAGCAGCCCCGGGCCTGGAGGCCCGGGGCGAGCAGCCCCGGGCCTGGAGGCCCGGGGCGAGCAGCCCCGGGCCTGGAGGCCCGGGGCGAGCAGCCCCGGGCCTGGAGGCCCGGGGCGAGCAGCCCGGGCCTGGAGGCCCGGGGCGAGCAGCCCCGGGCCTGGAGGCCCCGGGGCGAGCAGCCCCGGGCCTGGAGGCCCGGGGCGAGCAGCCCCGGGCCTGGAGGCCCGGGGCGAGCAGCCCCGGGCCTGGAGGCCCGGGGCGAGCAGCCCCGGGCCTGGAGGCCCGGGGCGAGCAGCCCCGGGCCTGGAGGCCCGGGGCGAGCAGCCCCGGGCCTGGAGGCCCGGGGCGAGCAGCCCCGGGCCTGGAGGCCCGGGGCGAGCAGCCCCGGGCCTGGAGGCCCGGGGCGAGCAGCCCCGGGCCTGGAGGCCCGGGGCGAGCAGCCCCGGGCCTGGAGGCCCGGGGCGAGCAGCCCCGGGCCTGGAGGCCCGGGGCGAGCAGCCCCGGGCCTGGAGGCCCGGGGCGAGCAGCCCCGGGCCTGGAGGCCCGGGGGCGAGCAGCCCCGGGCCTGGAGGCCCGGGGCGAGCAGCCCCGGGCCTGGAGGCCCGGGGCGAGCAGCCCCGGGCCTGGAGGCCGGGGCGAGCAGCCCCGGGCCTGGAGGCCCGGGGGCGAGCAGCCCCGGGCCTGGAGGCCCGGGGCGAGCAGCCCCGGGCCTGGAGGCCCGGGGCGAGCAGCCCCGGGCCTGGAGGCCCGGGGCGAGCAGCCCCGGGCCTGGAGGCCCGGGGCGAGCGGGGGCACTTCCCATTCTGTGTCTCCAATCCCTCGGAACTTTCCGGGGAGTTCTGAGCTGAGACCCCAGTGTCTGGAGGCTGTTTCGGGTTCTGTGACCCCTTTCTCTCAGGTACAGGGTGACTGCCTTCTCTCAGGCTCCAGCCATGGTGAGCCATCGTAATGACTCAGGGCCTGGAGGCCGGGGCTCGTAGCAGGTGTTTGGGATTCTGGGTTTCGCATCCCTCGGTCCTGACCCGGGAGTACCGGAGTGGAGAGGATGGGTTGTTGGCTTTTCAGGATTCAGGCATATGTCTCCTTGGGATTTTAGGCTTGTAGTATAGTCCCTGGTAGGGCTGCTTGGAATTCTGTGTCTCCCACTTCTCCATCCTTCCCCCGTAAGTTTCTGAGCTGAGACCCCAAGAACTGGACTCTGTGTGGGAAACACTGGCCCGTTTCTATCACTGACAGGGAGAGGCTTCAGCCCTGATGCGCCATGGAAAGATAGAGCCCCGGGCGTGGAGGCCCAGGGTCGACCAGGAGCACTACCCATTTGGCGAAATCCGATCCCTCGGAACTTGCCCGGGATTTTCTGAGCAGGGAACCCAGGGCCTGGAGGGTGTTTGTGTTTGTGTGACCCCTTCTCTAAGGTACAGGAACGGCTTCAGTCATAGTGAGCCATGGCGAGCAGCCCCGGGCGTGGAGGCCCGGGGCGAGCGTGGCACTTCCCATTCTGTGTCTCCAATCCCTCGGAACTTTCCGGGGAGTTTCTGAGCTGAGACCCCAGTGTCTGGAGGCTGTTTCGGGTTCTGTGACCTCTTTCTCTCAGGTACAGGGTGACTGCCTTCTCTCAGGCTCCAACCATGGTGAGCCATCGTAATGTCTCAGGGCCTGGAGGCCGGGGCTCGTAGCAGGTGTTTGGGATTCTGGGTCTCGCATCCCTCGGTCCTGACCCGGGAGTACCGGAGTGGAGAGGAAGGGTTGTTGGCTTTTCAGGAATCAGGCATATGTCTCCTTGGGATTTTAGGCTTGTAGTATAGTCCCTGGTAGGGCTGCTTGGAATTCTGTGTCTCCCACTTCTCCATCCTTCCCCGTAAGTTTCTGAGCTGAGACCCCAAGGTCTGGACTCTGTGTGGGAAACACTGGCCCGTTTCTGTCACTGACAGGGAGAGGCTTCAGCCCTGATGCGCCATGGAAAGATAGAGCCCCGGGCGTGGAGGCCCGGGTCGACCAGGAGCACTACCCATTTGGCGAATCCGATCCCTCGGAACTTGCCCGGGATTTTCTGAGCAGGGAACCCAGGGCCTGGAGGGTGTTTGTGTTTGTGTGACCCCCTTCTCTAAGGTACAGGAACGGCTTCAGTCATAGTGAGCCATGGCGAGCAGCCCCGGGCGTGGAGGCCCGGGGCGAGCAGCCCCGGGCGTGGAGGCCCGGGGGCGAGCAGCCCCGGGCGTGGAGGCCCGGGGCGAGCAGCCCCGGGCGTGGAGGCCCGGGGCGAGCAGCCCCGGGCGTGGAGGCCCGGGGCGAGCAGCCCCGGGCCTGGAGGCCCGGGGCGAGCAGCCCCGGGCGTGGAGGCCCGGGGCGAGCAGCCCCGGGCCTGGAGGCCCGGGGCGAGCAGCCCCGGGCCTGGAGGCCCGGGGCGAGCAGCCCCGGGCCTGGAGGCCCGGGGCGAGCAGCCCCGGGCCTGGAGGCCCGGGGCGAGCAGCCCCGGGCCTGGAGGCCCGGGGCGAGCAGCCCCGGGCCTGGAGGCCCGGGGCGAGCAGCCCCGGGCCTGGAGGCCCGGGGCGAGCAGCCCCGGGCCTGGAGGCCCGGGGCGAGCAGCCCCGGGCCTGGAGGCCCGGGGCGAGCAGCCCCGGGCCTGGAGGCCCGGGGCGAGCAGCCCCGGGCCTGGAGGCCCGGGGCGAGCAGCCCCGGGCCTGGAGGCCCGGGGCGAGCAGCCCCGGGCCTGGAGGCCCGGGGCGAGCAGCCCCGGGCCTGGAGGCCCGGGGCGAGCAGCCCCGGGCCTGGAGGCCCGGGGCGAGCAGCCCCGGGCCTGGAGGCCCGGGGCGAGCAGCCCCGGGCCTGGAGGCCCGGGGCGAGCAGCCCCGGGCCTGGAGGCCCGGGGCGAGCAGCCCCGGGCCTGGAGGCCCGGGGCGAGCAGCCCCGGGCCTGGAGGCCCGGGGGCGAGCAGCCCCGGGCCTGGAGGCCCGGGGCGAGCAGCCCCGGGCCTGGAGGCCCGGGGCGAGCAGCCCCGGGCCTGGAGGCCCGGGGCGAGCAGCCCCGGGCCTGGAGGCCCGGGGCGAGCAGCCCCGGGCCTGGAGGCCCGGGGCGAGCAGCCCCGGGCCTGGAGGCCCGGGGCGAGCGGGGCACTTCCCATTCTGTGTCTCCAATCCCTCGGAACTTTCCGGGGAGTTTCTGAGCTGAGACCCCAGTGTCTGGAGGCTGTTTCGGGTTCTGTGACCCCTTTCTCTCAGGTACAGGGTGACTGCCTTCTCTCAGGCTCCAGCCATGGTGAGCCATCGTAATGACTCAGGGCCTGGAGGCCGGGGCTCGTAGCAGGTGTTTGGGATTCTGGGTTTCGCATCCCTCGGTCCTGACCCGGGAGTACCGGAGTGGAGAGGATGGGTTGTTGGCTTTTCAGGATTCAGGCATATGTCTCCTTGGGATTTTAGGCTTGTAGTATAGTCCCTGGTAGGGCTGCTTGGAATTCTGTGTCTCCCACTTCTCCATCCTTCCCCGTAAGTTTCTGAGCTGAGACCCCAAGGTCTGGACTCTGTGTGGGAAACACTGGCCCGTTTCTGTCACTGACAGGGAGAGGCTTCAGCCCTGATGCGCCATGGAAAGATAGAGCCCCGGGCGTGGAGGCCCGGGTCGACCAGGAGCACTACCCATTTGGCGAATCCGATCCCTCGGAACTTGCCCGGGATTTTCTGAGCAGGGAACCCAGGGCCTGGAGGGTGTTTGTGTTTGTGTGACCCCCCTTCTCTAAGGTACAGGAACGGCTTCAGTCATAGTGAGCCATGGCGAGCAGCCCCGGGCGTGGAGGCCCGGGGCGAGCAGCCCCGGGCGTGGAGGCCCGGGGCGAGCAGCCCCGGGCCTGGAGGCCCGGGGCGAGCAGCCCCGGGCGTGGAGGCCCGGGGCGAGCAGCCCCGGGCCTGGAGGCCCGGGGCGAGCAGCCCCGGGCGTGGAGGCCCGGGGCGAGCAGCCCCGGGCCTGGAGGCCCGGGGCGAGCAGCCCCGGGCGTGGAGGCCCGGGGCGAGCAGCCCCGGGCCTGGAGGCCCGGGGCGAGCAGCCCCGGGCCTGGAGGCCCGGGGCGAGCAGCCCCGGGCCTGGAGGCCCGGGGCGAGCAGCCCCGGGCCTGGAGGCCCGGGGCGAGCAGCCCCGGGCCTGGAGGCCCGGGGCGAGCAGCCCCGGGCCTGGAGGCCCGGGGCGAGCAGCCCCGGGCCTGGAGGCCCGGGGCGAGCAGCCCCGGGCCTGGAGGCCCGGGGCGAGCAGCCCCGGGCCTGGAGGCCCGGGGCGAGCAGCCCCGGGCCTGGAGGCCCGGGGCGAGCAGCCCCGGGCCTGGAGGCCCGGGGCGAGCAGCCCCCGGGCCTGGAGGCCCGGGGCGAGCAGCCCCGGGCCTGGAGGCCCGGGGCGAGCAGCCCCGGGCCTGGAGGCCCGGGGCGAGCAGCCCCGGGCCTGGAGGCCCGGGGCGAGCAGCCCCGGGCCTGGAGGCCCGGGGCGAGCAGCCCCGGGCCTGGAGGCCCGGGGCGAGCAGCCCCGGGCCTGGAGGCCCGGGGCGAGCAGCCCCGGGCCTGGAGGCCCGGGGCGAGCAGCCCCGGGCCTGGAGGCCCGGGGCGAGCAGCCCCGGGCCTGGAGGCCCGGGGCGAGCAGCCCCGGGCCTGGAGGCCCGGGGCGAGCAGCCCCGGGCCTGGAGGCCCGGGGCGAGCAGCCCCGGGCCTGGAGGCCCGGGGCGAGCAGCCCCGGGCCTGGAGGCCCGGGGCGAGCAGCCCCGGGCCTGGAGGCCCGGGGCGAGCAGCCCCGGGCCTGGAGGCCCGGGGCGAGCAGCCCCGGGCCTGGAGGCCCGGGGCGAGCAGCCCCGGGCCTGGAGGCCCGGGGCGAGCAGCCCCGGGCCTGGAGGCCCGGGGCGAGCAGCCCCGGGCCTGGAGGCCCGGGGCGAGCAGCCCCGGGCCTGGAGGCCCGGGGCGAGCAGCCCCGGGCCTGGAGGCCCGGGGCGAGCAGCCCCCGGGCCTGGAGGCCCGGGGCGAGCAGCCCCGGGCCTGGAGGCCCGGGGCGAGCAGCCCCGGGCCTGGAGGCCCGGGGCGAGCAGCCCCGGGCCTGGAGGCCCGGGGCGAGCAGCCCCGGGCCTGGAGGCCCGGGGCGAGCAGCCCCGGGCCTGGAGGCCCGGGGCGAGCAGCCCCGGGCCTGGAGGCCCGGGGCGAGCAGCCCCGGGCCTGGAGGCCCGGGGCGAGCAGCCCCGGGCCTGGAGGCCCGGGGCGAGCAGCCCCGGGCCTGGAGGCCCGGGGCGAGCAGCCCCGGGCCTGGAGGCCCGGGGCGAGCAGCCCCGGGCCTGGAGGCCCGGGGCGAGCAGCCCCGGGCCTGGAGGCCCGGGGCGAGCAGCCCCGGGCCTGGAGGCCCGGGGCGAGCAGCCCCGGGCCTGGAGGCCCGGGGCGAGCAGCCCCGGGCCTGGAGGCCCGGGGCGAGCAGCCCCGGGCCTGGAGGCCCGGGGCGAGCAGCCCCGGGCCTGGAGGCCCGGGGCGAGCAGCCCCCGGGCCTGGAGGCCCCGGGGCGAGCAGCCCCGGGCCTGGAGGCCCGGGGCGAGCAGCCCCGGGCCTGGAGGCCCGGGGCGAGCAGCCCCGGGCCTGGAGGCCCGGGGCGAGCAGCCCCGGGCCTGGAGGCCCGGGGCGAGCAGCCCCCGGGCCTGGAGGCCCGGGGGCGAGCAGCCCCCGGGCCTGGAGGCCCGGGGCGAGCAGCCCCGGGCCTGGAGGCCCGGGGCGAGCAGCCCCGGGCCTGGAGGCCCGGGGCGAGCAGCCCCGGGCCTGGAGGCCCGGGGCGAGCAGCCCCGGGCCTGGAGGCCCGGGGCGAGCAGCCCCGGGCCTGGAGGCCCGGGGCGAGCAGCCCCGGGCCTGGAGGCCCGGGGCGAGCAGCCCCGGGCCTGGAGGCCCGGGGCGAGCAGCCCCGGGCCTGGAGGCCCGGGGCGAGCAGCCCCGGGCCTGGAGGCCCGGGGCGAGCAGCCCCGGGCCTGGAGGCCCGGGGCGAGCAGCCCCGGGCCTGGAGGCCCGGGGCGAGCAGCCCCGGGCCTGGAGGCCCGGGGCGAGCAGCCCCGGGCCTGGAGGCCCGGGGCGAGCAGCCCCGGGCCTGGAGGCCCGGGCGAGCAGCCCCGGGCCTGGAGGCCCGGGGCGAGCAGCCCCGGGCCTGGAGGCCCGGGGCGAGCAGCCCCGGGCCTGGAGGCCCGGGGCGAGCAGCCCCGGGCCTGGAGGCCCGGGGCGAGCAGCCCCGGGCCTGGAGGCCCGGGGCGAGCAGCCCCGGGCCTGGAGGCCCGGGGCGAGCAGCCCCGGGCCTGGAGGCCCGGGGCGAGCAGCCCCGGGCCTGGAGGCCCGGGGCGAGCAGCCCCGGGCCTGGAGGCCCGGGGCGAGCAGCCCCGGGCCTGGAGGCCCGGGGCGAGCAGCCCCGGGCCTGGAGGCCCGGGGCGAGCAGCCCCGGGCCTGGAGGCCCGGGGCGAGCAGCCCCGGGCCTGGAGGCCCGGGGCGAGCAGCCCCGGGCCTGGAGGCCCGGGGGCGAGCAGCCCCGGGCCTGGAGGCCCGGGGCGAGCAGCCCCGGGCCTGGAGGCCCGGGGCGAGCAGCCCCGGGCCTGGAGGCCCGGGGCGAGCAGCCCCGGGCCTGGAGGCCCGGGGCGAGCAGCCCCGGGCCTGGAGGCCCGGGGCGAGCAGCCCCGGGCCTGGAGGCCCGGGGCGAGCAGCCCCGGGCCTGGAGGCCCGGGGCGAGCAGCCCCGGGCCTGGAGGCCCGGGGCGAGCAGCCCCGGGCCTGGAGGCCCGGGGCGAGCAGCCCCGGGCCTGGAGGCCCGGGGCGAGCAGCCCCGGGCCTGGAGGCCCGGGGCGAGCAGCCCCGGGCCTGGAGGCCCGGGGCGAGCAGCCCCGGGCCTGGAGGCCCGGGGCGAGCAGCCCCGGGCCTGGAGGCCCGGGGCGAGCAGCCCCGGGCCTGGAGGCCCGGGGCGAGCAGCCCCGGGCCTGGAGGCCCGGGGCGAGCAGCCCCGGGCCTGGAGGCCCGGGGCGAGCAGCCCCGGGCCTGGAGGCCCGGGGCGAGCAGCCCCGGGCCTGGAGGCCCGGGGCGAGCAGCCCCGGGCCTGGAGGCCCGGGGCGAGCAGCCCCGGGCCTGGAGGCCCGGGGCGAGCAGCCCCGGGCCTGGAGGCCCGGGGCGAGCAGCCCCGGGCCTGGAGGCCCGGGGCGAGCAGCCCCGGGCCTGGAGGCCCGGGGCGAGCAGCCCCGGGCCTGGAGGCCCGGGGCGAGCAGCCCCGGGCCTGGAGGCCCGGGGCGAGCAGCCCCGGGCCTGGAGGCCCGGGGCGAGCAGCCCCGGGCCTGGAGGCCCGGGGCGAGCAGCCCCGGGCCTGGAGGCCCGGGGCGAGCAGCCCCGGGCCTGGAGGCCCGGGGCGAGCAGCCCCGGGCCTGGAGGCCCGGGGCGAGCAGCCCCGGGCCTGGAGGCCCGGGGCGAGCAGCCCCGGGCCTGGAGGCCCGGGGCGAGCAGCCCCGGGCCTGGAGGCCCGGGGCGAGCAGCCCCGGGCCTGGAGGCCCGGGGCGAGCAGCCCCGGGCCTGGAGGCCCGGGGCGAGCAGCCCCGGGCTGGAGGCCCGGGGGCGAGCAGCCCCGGGCCTGGAGGCCCGGGGCGAGCAGCCCCGGGCCTGGAGGCCCGGGGCGAGCAGCCCCGGGCCTGGAGGCCCGGGGCGAGCAGCCCCGGGCCTGGAGGCCCGGGGCGAGCAGCCCCGGGCCTGGAGGCCCGGGGCGAGCAGCCCGGGCCTGGAGGCCCGGGGCGAGCAGCCCCGGGCCTGGGAGGCCCGGGGCGAGCAGCCCCGGGCCTGGAGGCCCGGGGCGAGCAGCCCCGGGCCTGGAGGCCCGGGGCGAGCAGCCCCGGGCCTGGAGGCCCGGGGCGAGCAGCCCCGGGCCTGGAGGCCCGGGGCGAGCAGCCCCGGGCCTGGAGGCCCGGGGCGAGCAGCCCCGGGCCTGGAGGCCCGGGGCGAGCGGGGCACTTCCCATTCTGTGTCTCCAATCCCTCGGAACTTTCCGGGGAGTTTCTGAGCTGAGACCCCAGTGTCTGGAGGCTGTTTCGGGTTCTGTGACCCCTTTCTCTCAGGTACAGGGTGACTGCCTTCTCTCAGGCTCCAGCCATGGTGAGCCATCGTAATGACTCAGGGCCTGGAGGCCGGGGCTCGTAGCAGGTGTTTGGGATTCTGGGTTTCGCATCCCTCGGTCCTGACCCGGGAGTACCGGAGTGGAGAGGATGGGTTGTTGGCTTTTCAGGATTCAGGCATATGTCTCCTTGGGATTTTAGGCTTGTAGTATAGTCCCTGGTAGGGCTGCTTGGAATTCTGTGTCTCCCACTTCTCCATCCTTCCCCGTAAGTTTCTGAGCTGAGACCCCCAAGAACTGGACTCTGTGTGGGAAACACTGGCCCGTTTCTATCACTGACAGGGAGAGGCTTCAGCCCTGATGCGCCATGGAAAGATAGAGCCCCGGGCGTGGAGGCCCAGGTCGACCAGGAGCACTACCCATTTGGCGAATCCGATCCCTCGGAACTTGCCCGGGATTTTCTGAGCAGGGAACCCAGGGCCTGGAGGGTGTTTGTGTTTGTGTGACCCCTTCTCTAAGGTACAGGAACGGCTTCAGTCATAGTGAGCCATGGCGAGCAGCCCCGGGCGTGGAGGCCCGGGGCGAGCGTGGCACTTCCCATTCTGTGTCTCCAATCCCTCGGAACTTTCCGGGGAGTTTCTGAGCTGAGACCCCAGTGTCTGGAGGCTGTTTCGGGTTCTGTGACCTCTTTCTCTCAGGTACAGGGTGACTGCCTTCTCTCAGGCTCCAACCATGGTGAGCCATCGTAATGTCTCAGGGCCTGGAGGCCGGGGCTCGTAGCAGGTGTTTGGGATTCTGGGTCTCGCATCCCTCGGTCCTGACCCGGGAGTACCGGAGTGGAGAGGAAGGGTTGTTGGCTTTTCAGGAATCAGGCATATGTCTCCTTGGGATTTTAGGCTTGTAGTATAGTCCCTGGTAGGGCTGCTTGGAATTCTGTGTCTCCCACTTCTCCATCCTTCCCCGTAAGTTTCTGAGCTGAGACCCCAAGGTCTGGACTCTGTGTGGGAAACACTGGCCCGTTTCTGTCACTGACAGGGAGAGGCTTCAGCCCTGATGCGCCATGGAAAGATAGAGCCCCGGGCGTGGAGGCCCGGGTCGACCAGGAGCACTACCCATTTGGCGAATCCGATCCCTCGGAACTTGCCCGGGATTTTCTGAGCAGGGAACCCAGGGCCTGGAGGGTGTTTGTGTTTGTGTGACCCCCTTCTCTAAGGTACAGGAACGGCTTCAGTCATAGTGAGCCATGGCGAGCAGCCCCGGGCGTGGAGGCCCGGGGCGAGCAGCCCCGGGCGTGGAGGCCCGGGGCGAGCAGCCCCGGGCGTGGAGGCCCGGGGCGAGCAGCCCCGGGCCTGGAGGCCCGGGGCGAGCAGCCCCGGGCCTGGAGGCCCGGGGCGAGCAGCCCCGGGCCTGGAGGCCCGGGGCGAGCAGCCCCCGGGCCTGGAGGCCCGGGGCGAGCAGCCCCGGGCCTGGAGGCCCGGGGCGAGCAGCCCCGGGCCTGGAGGCCCGGGGCGAGCAGCCCCGGGCCTGGAGGCCCGGGGGCGAGCAGCCCCGGGCCTGGAGGCCCGGGGCGAGCAGCCCCGGGCCTGGAGGCCCGGGGCGAGCAGCCCCGGGCCTGGAGGCCCGGGGCGAGCAGCCCCGGGCCTGGAGGCCCGGGGCGAGCAGCCCCGGGCCTGGAGGCCCGGGGCGAGCAGCCCCGGGCCTGGAGGCCCGGGGCGAGCAGCCCCGGGCCTGGAGGCCCGGGGCGAGCAGCCCCGGGCCTGGAGGCCCGGGGCGAGCAGCCCCGGGCCTGGAGGCCCGGGGCGAGCAGCCCCGGGCCTGGAGGCCCGGGGCGAGCAGCCCCGGGCCTGGAGGCCCGGGGCGAGCAGCCCCGGGCCTGGAGGCCCGGGGCGAGCAGCCCCGGGCCTGGAGGCCCGGGGCGAGCAGCCCCGGGCCTGGAGGCCCGGGGCGAGCAGCCCCGGGCCTGGAGGCCCGGGGCGAGCAGCCCCGGGCCTGGAGGCCCGGGGCGAGCGGGGGCACTTCCCATTCTGTGTCTCCAATCCCTCGGAACTTTCCGGGGAGTTTCTGAGCTGAGACCCCAGTGTCTGGAGGCTGTTTCGGGTTCTGTGACCCCTTTCTCTCAGGTACAGGGTGACTGCCTTCTCTCAGGCTCCAGCCATGGTGAGCCATCGTAATGACTCAGGGCCTGGAGGCCGGGGCTCGTAGCAGGTGTTTGGGATTCTGGGTTCGCATCCCTCGGTCCTGACCCGGGAGTACCGGAGTGGAGAGGATGGGTTGTTGGCTTTTCAGGATTCAGGCATATGTCTCCTTGGGATTTTAGGCTTGTAGTATAGTCCCCTGGTAGGGCTGCTTGGAATTCTGTGTCTCCCACTCCACTTCTCCATCCTTCCCCGTAAGTTTCTGAGCTGAGACCCCAAGGTCTGGACTCTGTGTGGGAAACACTGGCCCGTTTCTGTCACTGACAGGGAGAGGCTTCAGCCCTGATGCGCCATGGAAAGATAGAGCCCCGGGCGTGGAGGCCCAGGTCGACCAGGAGCACTACCCATTTGGCGAATCCGATCCCTCGGAACTTGCCCGGGATTTTCTGAGCAGGGAACCCAGGGCCTGGAGGGTGTTTGTGTTTGTGTGACCCCTTCTCTAAGGTACAGGAACGGCTTCAGTCATAGTGAGCCATGGCGAGCAGCCCCGGGCGTGGAGGCCCGGGGCGAGCGTGGCACTTCCCATTCTGTGTCTCCAATCCCTCGGAACTTTCCGGGGAGTTTCTGAGCTGAGACCCCAGTGTCTGGAGGCTGTTTCGGGTTCTGTGACCTCTTTCTCTCAGGTACAGGGTGACTGCCTTCTCTCAGGCTCCAACCATGGTGAGCCATCGTAATGTCTCAGGGCCTGGAGGCCGGGGCTCGTAGCAGGTGTTTGGGATTCTGGGTCTCGCATCCCTCGGTCCTGACCCGGGAGTACCGGAGTGGAGAGGAAGGGTTGTTGGCTTTTCAGGAATCAGGCATATGTCTCCTTGGGATTTTAGGCTTGTAGTATAGTCCCTGGTAGGGCTGCTTGGAATTCTGTGTCTCCCACTTCTCCATCCTTCCCCGTAAGTTTCTGAGCTGAGACCCCAAGGTCTGGACTCTGTGTGGGAAACACTGGCCCGTTTCTGTCACTGACAGGGAGAGGCTTCAGCCCTGATGCGCCATGGAAAGATAGAGCCCCGGGCGTGGAGGCCCGGGTCGACCAGGAGCACTACCCATTTGGCGAATCCGATCCCTCGGAACTTGCCCGGGATTTTCTGAGCAGGGAACCCAGGGCCTGGAGGGTGTTTGTGTTTGTGTGACCCCCTTCTCTCAGGTACAGGAACGGCTTCAGTCATAGTGAGCCATGGCGAGCAGCCCCGGGCGTGGAGGCCCGGGGCGAGCAGCCCCGGGCGTGGAGGCCCGGGGCGAGCAGCCCCGGGCGTGGAGGCCCGGGGCGAGCAGCCCCGGGCGTGGAGGCCCGGGGCGAGCAGCCCCGGGCGTGGAGGCCCGGGGCGAGCAGCCCCGGGCGTGGAGGCCCGGGGCGAGCAGCCCCGGGCGTGGAGGCCCGGGGCGAGCAGCCCCGGGCGTGGAGGCCCGGGGCGAGCAGCCCCGGGCCTGGAGGCCCGGGGCGAGCAGCCCCGGGCCTGGAGGCCCGGGGCGAGCAGCCCCGGGCCTGGAGGCCCGGGGCGAGCAGCCCCGGGCCTGGAGGCCCGGGGCGAGCAGCCCCGGGCCTGGAGGCCCGGGGCGAGCAGCCCCGGGCCTGGAGGCCCGGGGCGAGCAGCCCCGGGCCTGGAGGCCCGGGGCGAGCAGCCCCGGCCTGGAGGCCCGGGGCGAGCAGCCCCGGGCCTGGAGGCCCGGGGCGAGCAGCCCCGGGCCTGGAGGCCCGGGGCGAGCAGCCCCGGGCCTGGAGGCCCGGGGCGAGCAGCCCCGGGCCTGGAGGCCCGGGGCGAGCAGCCCCGGGCCTGGAGGCCCGGGGCGAGCAGCCCCGGGCCTGGAGGCCCGGGGCGAGCAGCCCCGGGCCTGGAGGCCCGGGGCGAGCAGCCCCGGGCCTGGAGGCCCGGGGCGAGCAGCCCCGGGCCTGGAGGCCCGGGGCGAGCAGCCCCGGGCCTGGAGGCCCGGGGCGAGCAGCCCCGGGCCTGGAGGCCCGGGGCGAGCAGCCCCGGGCCTGGAGGCCCGGGGCGAGCAGCCCCGGGCCTGGAGGCCCGGGGCGAGCGGGGGCACTTCCCATTCTGTGTCTCCAATCCCTCGGAACTTTCCGGGGAGTTTCTGAGCTGAGACCCCAGTGTCTGGAGGCTGTTTCGGGTTCTGTGACCCCTTTCTCTCAGGTACAGGGTGACTGCCTTCTCTCAGGCTCCAGCCATGGTGAGCCATCGTAATGACTCAGGGCCTGGAGGCCGGGGCTCGTAGCAGGTGTTTGGGATTCTGGGTTTCGCATCCTCGGTCCTGACCCGGGAGTACCGGAGTGGAGAGGATGGGTTGTTGGCTTTTCAGGATTCAGGCATATGTCTCCTTGGGATTTTAGGCTTGTAGTATAGTCCCTGGTAGGGCTGCTTGGAATTCTGTGTCTCCCACTTCTCCATCCTTCCCCGTAAGTTTCTGAGCTGAGACCCCAAGGTCTGGACTCTGTGTGGGAAACACTGGCCCGTTTCTGTCACTGACAGGGAGAGGCTTCAGCCCTGATGCGCCATGGAAAGATAGAGCCCCGGGCGTGGAGGCCCAGGTCGACCAGGAGCACTACCCATTTGGCGAATCCGATCCCTCGGAACTTGCCCGGGATTTTCTGAGCAGGGAACCCAGGGCCTGGAGGGTGTTTGTGTTTGTGTGACCCCTTCTCTAAGGTACAGGAACGGCTTCAGTCATAGTGAGCCATGGCGAGCAGCCCCGGGCGTGGAGGCCCGGGGCGAGCGTGGCACTTCCCATTCTGTGTCTCCAATCCCTCGGAACTTTCCGGGGAGTTTCTGAGCTGAGACCCCAGTGTCTGGAGGCTGTTTCGGGTTCTGTGACCTCTTTCTCTCAGGTACAGGGTGACTGCCTTCTCTCAGGCTCCAACCATGGTGAGCCATCGTAATGTCTCAGGGCCTGGAGGCCGGGGCTCGTAGCAGGTGTTTGGGATTCTGGGTCTCGCATCCCTCGGTCCTGACCCGGGAGTACCGGAGTGGAGAGGAAGGGTTGTTGGCTTTTCAGGAATCAGGCATATGTCTCCTTGGGATTTTAGGCTTGTAGTATAGTCCCTGGTAGGGCTGCTTGGAATTCTGTGTCTCCCACTTCTCCATCCTTCCCCGTAAGTTTCTGAGCTGAGACCCCAAGGTCTGGACTCTGTGTGGGAAACACTGGCCCGTTTCTGTCACTGACAGGGAGAGGCTTCAGCCCTGATGCGCCATGGAAAGATAGAGCCCCGGGCGTGGAGGCCCGGGTCGACCAGGAGCACTACCCATTTGGCGAATCCGATCCCTCGGAACTTGCCCGGGATTTTCTGAGCAGGGAACCCAGGGCCTGGAGGGTGTTTGTGTTTGTGTGACCCCCTTCTCTAAGGTACAGGAACGGCTTCAGTCATAGTGAGCCATGGCGAGCAGCCCCGGGCGTGGAGGCCCGGGGCGAGCAGCCCCGGGCGTGGAGGCCCGGGGCGAGCAGCCCCGGGCGTGGAGGCCCGGGGCGCGCAGCCCCGGGCGTGGAGGCCCGGGGCGCGCAGCCCCGGGCGTGGAGGCCCGGGGCGCGCAGCCCCGGGCCTGGAGGCCCGGGGCGCGCAGCCCCGGGCCTGGAGGCCCGGGGCGCGCAGCCCCGGGCCTGGAGGCCCGGGGCGCGCAGCCCCGGGCCTGGAGGCCCGGGGCGCGCAGCCCCGGGCCTGGAGGCCCGGGGCGCGCAGCCCCGGGCCTGGAGGCCCGGGGCGCGCAGCCCCGGGCCTGGAGGCCCGGGGCGCGCAGCCCCGGGCCTGGAGGCCCGGGGCGAGCGGGGCACTTCCCATTCTGTGTCTCCAATCCCTCGGAACTTTCCGGGGAGTTTCTGAGCTGAGACCCCAGTGTCTGGAGGCTGTTTCGGGTTCTGTGACCCCTTTCTCTCAGGTACAGGGTGACTGCCTTCTCTCAGGCTCCAGCCATGGTGAGCCATCGTAATGACTCAGGGCCTGGAGGCCGGGGCTCGTAGCAGGTGTTTGGGATTCTGGGTTTCGCATCCCTCGGTCCTGACCCGGGAGTACCGGAGTGGAGAGGATGGGTTGTTGGCTTTTCAGGATTCAGGCATATGTCTCCTTGGGATTTTAGGCTTGTAGTATAGTCCCTGGTAGGGCTGCTTGGAATTCTGTGTCTCCCACTTCTCCATCCTTCCCCGTAAGTTTCTGAGCTGAGACCCCAAGGTCTGGACTCTGTGTGGGAAACACTGGCCCGTTTCTGTCACTGACAGGGAGAGGCTTCAGCCCTGATGCGCCATGGAAAGATAGAGCCCCGGGCGTGGAGGCCCAGGTCGACCAGGAGCACTACCCATTTGGCGAATCCGATCCCTCGGAACTTGCCCGGGATTTTCTGAGCAGGGAACCCAGGGCCTGGAGGGTGTTTGTGTTTGTGTGACCCCTTCTCTAAGGTACAGGAACGGCTTCAGTCATAGTGAGCCATGGCGAGCAGCCCCGGGCGTGGAGGCCCGGGGCGAGCGTGGCACTTCCCATTCTGTGTCTCCAATCCCTCGGAACTTTCCGGGGAGTTTCTGAGCTGAGACCCCAGTGTCTGGAGGCTGTTTCGGGTTCTGTGACCTCTTTCTCTCAGGTACAGGGTGACTGCCTTCTCTCAGGCTCCAACCATGGTGAGCCATCGTAATGTCTCAGGGCCTGGAGGCCGGGGCTCGTAGCAGGTGTTTGGGATTCTGGGTCTCGCATCCCTCGGTCCTGACCCGGGAGTACCGGAGTGGAGAGGAAGGGTTGTTGGCTTTTCAGGAATCAGGCATATGTCTCCTTGGGATTTTAGGCTTGTAGTATAGTCCCTGGTAGGGCTGCTTGGAATTCTGTGTCTCCCACTTCTCCATCCTTCCCCGTAAGTTTCTGAGCTGAGACCCCAAGGTCTGGACTCTGTGTGGGAAACACTGGCCCGTTTCTGTCACTGACAGGGAGAGGCTTCAGCCCTGATGCGCCATGGAAAGATAGAGCCCCGGGCGTGGAGGCCCGGGTCGACCAGGAGCACTACCCATTTGGCGAATCCGATCCCTCGGAACTTGCCCGGGATTTTCTGAGCAGGGAACCCAGGGCCTGGAGGGTGTTTGTGTTTGTGTGACCCCCTTCTCTAAGGTACAGGAACGGCTTCAGTCATAGTGAGCCATGGCGAGCAGCCCCGGGCGTGGAGGCCCGGGGCGAGCAGCCCCGGGCGTGGAGGCCCGGGGCGAGCAGCCCCGGGCGTGGAGGCCGGGGCGAGCAGCCCCGGGCGTGGAGGCCCGGGGCGAGCAGCCCCGGGCCTGGAGGCCCGGGCGAGCAGCCCCGGGCCTGGAGGCCCGGGGCGAGCAGCCCCGGGCGTGGAGGCCCGGGGCGAGCAGCCCCGGGCCTGGAGGCCCGGGGCGAGCAGCCCCGGGCCTGGAGGCCCGGGGCGAGCAGCCCCGGGCCTGGAGGCCCGGGGCGAGCAGCCCCGGGCCTGGAGGCCCGGGGCGAGCAGCCCCGGGCCTGGAGGCCCGGGGCGAGCAGCCCCGGGCCTGGAGGCCCGGGGCGAGCAGCCCCGGGCCTGGAGGCCCGGGGCGAGCAGCCCGGGCCTGGAGGCCCGGGGCGAGCAGCCCCGGGCCTGGAGGCCCGGGGCGAGCAGCCCCGGGCCTGGAGGCCCGGGGGCGAGCAGCCCCGGGCCTGGAGGCCCGGGGCGAGCAGCCCCGGGCCTGGAGGCCCGGGGCGAGCAGCCCCGGGCCTGGAGGCCCGGGGCGAGCAGCCCCGGGCCTGGAGGCCCGGGGCGAGCAGCCCCGGGCCTGGAGGCCCGGGGCGAGCGGGGCACTTCCCATTCTGTGTCTCCAATCCCTCGGAACTTTCCGGGGAGTTTCTGAGCTGAGACCCCAGTGTCTGGAGGCTGTTTCGGGTTCTGTGACCCCTTTCTCTCAGGTACAGGGTGACTGCCTTCTCTCAGGCTCCAGCCATGGTGAGCCATCGTAATGACTCAGGGCCTGGAGGCCGGGGCTCGTAGCAGGTGTTTGGATTCTGGGTTTCGCATCCCTCGGTCCTGACCCGGGAGTACCGGAGTGGAGAGGATGGGTTGTTGGCTTTCAGGATTCAGGCATATGTCTCCTTGGGATTTTAGGCTTGTAGTATAGTCCCTGGTAGGGCTGCTTGGAATTCTGTGTCTCCCACTTCTCCATCCTTCCCCGTAAGTTTCTGAGCTGAGACCCCAAGAACTGGACTCTGTGTGGGAAACACTGGCCCGTTTCTGTCACTGACAGGGAGAGGCTTCAGCCCTGATGCGCCATGGAAAGATAGAGCCCCGGCGTGGAGGCCCAGGTCGACCAGGAGCACTACCATTTGGCGAATCCGATCCCTCGGAACTTGCCCGGGATTTTCTGAGCAGGGAACCCAGGGCCTGGAGGGTGTTTGTGTTTGTGTGACCCCTTCTCTAAGGTACAGGAACGGCTTCAGTCATAGTGAGCCATGGCGAGCAGCCCCGGGCGTGGAGGCCCGGGGCGAGCGTGGCACTTCCCATTCTGTGTCTCCAATCCCTCGGAACTTTCCGGGGAGTTTCTGAGCTGAGACCCCAGTGTCTGGAGGCTGTTTCGGGTTCTGTGACCTCTTTCTCTCAGGTACAGGGTGACTGCCTTCTCTCAGGCTCCAACCATGGTGAGCCATCGTAATGTCTCAGGGCCTGGAGGCCGGGGCTCGTAGCAGGTGTTTGGGATTCTGGGTCTCGCATCCCTCGGTCCTGACCCGGGAGTACCGGAGTGGAGAGGAAGGGTTGTTGGCTTTTCAGGAATCAGGCATATGTCTCCTTGGGATTTTAGGCTTGTAGTATAGTCCCCTGGTAGGGCCTGCTTGGAATTCTGTGTCTCCCACTTCTCCATCCTTCCCGTAAGTTTCTGAGCTGAGACCCCAAGGTCTGGACTCTGTGTGGGAAACACTGGCCCGTTTCTGTCACTGACAGGGAGAGGCTTCAGCCCTGATGCGCCATGGAAAGATAGAGCCCGGGCGTGGAGGCCCGGGTCGACCAGGAGCACTACCCATTTGGCGAATCCGATCCCTCGGAACTTGCCCGGATTTTCTGAGCAGGGAACCCAGGGCCTGGAGGGTGTTTGTGTTTGTGTGACCCCCTTCTCTAAGGTACAGGAACGGCTTCAGTCATAGTGAGCCATGGCGAGCAGCCCCGGGGCGTGGAGGCCCGGGGCGAGCAGCCCCGGGCGTGGAGGCCCGGGGCGAGCAGCCCCGGGCGTGGAGGCCGGGGCGAGCAGCCCCGGGCGTGGAGGCCCGGGGCGAGCAGCCCCGGGCGTGGAGGCCCGGGGCGAGCAGCCCCGGGCGTGGAGGCCCGGGGCGAGCAGCCCCGGGCGTGGAGGCCCGGGGCGAGCAGCCCCGGGCGTGGAGGCCCGGGGCGAGCAGCCCCGGGCGTGGAGGCCCGGGGCGAGCAGCCCGGGCCTGGAGGCCCGGGGCGAGCAGCCCCCGGGCGTGGAGGCCCGGGGCGAGCAGCCCCGGCCTGGAGGCCCGGGGCGAGCAGCCCCGGGCCTGGAGGCCCGGGGCGAGCAGCCCCGGGCCTGGAGGCCCGGGGCGAGCAGCCCCGGGCCTGGAGGCCCGGGGCGAGCAGCCCCGGGCCTGGAGGCCCGGGGCGAGCAGCCCCGGGCCTGGAGGCCCGGGGCGAGCAGCCCCGGGCCTGGAGGCCCGGGGCGAGCAGCCCCGGGCCTGGAGGCCCGGGGCGAGCAGCCCCGGGCCTGGAGGCCCGGGGCGAGCAGCCCCGGCCTGGAGGCCCGGGGCGAGCAGCCCCGGGCCTGGAGGCCCGGGGCGAGCAGCCCCGGGCCTGGAGGCCCGGGGCGAGCAGCCCCGGGCCTGGAGGCCCGGGGCGAGCAGCCCCGGGCCTGGAGGCCCGGGCGAGCAGCCCCGGGCCCTGGAGGCCCGGGGCGAGCAGCCCCGGGCCTGGAGGCCCGGGGCGAGCAGCCCGAGCCCCCGGGCCTGGAGGCCCGGGGCGAGCAGCCCCGGGCCTGGAGGCCCGGGGCGAGCAGCCCCGGGCCTGGAGGCCCGGGGCGAGCAGCCCCGGGCCTGGAGGCCCGGGGCGAGCAGCCCCGGGCCTGGAGGCCCGGGGCGAGCAGCCCCGGGCCTGGAGGCCCGGGGCGAGCAGCCCCGGGCCTGGAGGCCCGGGGCGAGCAGCCCCGGGCCTGGAGGCCCGGGGCGAGCAGCCCCGGGCCTGGAGGCCCGGGGCGAGCAGCCCCGGGCCTGGAGGCCCGGGGCGAGCAGCCCCGGGCCTGGAGGCCCGGGGCGAGCAGCCCCGGGCCTGGAGGCCCGGGGCGAAGCAGCCCCGGGCCTGGAGGCCCGGGGCGAGCAGCCCCGGGCCTGGAGGCCCGGGGCGAGCAGCCCCGGGCCTGGAGGCCCGGGGCGAGCAGCCCCGGGCCTGGAGGCCCGGGGCGAGCAGCCCCGGGCCTGGAGGCCCGGGGCGAGCAGCCCCGGGCCTGGAGGCCCGGGGCGAGCAGCCCCGGGCCTGGAGGCCCGGGGCGAGCAGCCCCGGGCCTGGAGGCCCGGGGCGAGCAGCCCCGGGCCTGGAGGCCCGGGGCGAGCAGCCCCGGGCCTGGAGGCCCGGGGCGAGCAGCCCCGGGCCTGGAGGCCCGGGGCGAGCAGCCCCGGGCCTGGAGGCCCGGGGCGAGCAGCCCCGGGCCTGGAGGCCCGGGGCGAGCAGCCCCGGGCCTGGAGGCCCGGGGCGAGCAGCCCCGGGCCTGGAGGCCCGGGGCGAGCAGCCCCGGGCCTGGAGGCCCGGGGCGAGCAGCCCCGGGCCTGGAGGCCCGGGGCGAGCAGCCCCGGGCCTGGAGGCCCGGGGCGAGCAGCCCCGGGCCTGGAGGCCCGGGGCGAGCAGCCCCGGGCCTGGAGGCCCGGGGCGAGCAGCCCCGGGCCTGGAGGCCCGGGGCGAGCAGCCCCGGGCCTGGAGGCCCGGGGCGAGCAGCCCCGGGCCTGGAGGCCCGGGGCGAGCAGCCCCGGGCCTGGAGGCCCGGGGCGAGCAGCCCCGGGCCTGGAGGCCCGGGGCGAGCAGCCCCGGGCCTGGAGGCCCGGGGCGAGCAGCCCCGGGCCTGGAGGCCCGGGGCGAGCAGCCCCGGGCCTGGAGGCCCGGGGCGAGCAGCCCCGGGCCTGGAGGCCCGGGGCGAGCAGCCCCGGGCCTGGAGGCCCGGGGCGAGCAGCCCCGGGCCTGGAGGCCCGGGGCGAGCAAGCCCCGGGCCTGGAGGCCCGGGGCGAGCAGCCCCGGGCCTGGAGGCCCGGGGCGAGCAGCCCCGGGCCTGGAGGCCCGGGGCGAGCAGCCCCGGGCCTGGAGGCCCGGGGCGAGCAGCCCCGGGCCTGGAGGCCCGGGGCGAGCAGCCCCGGCCTGGAGGCCCGGGGCGAGCAGCCCCGGGCCTGGAGGCCCGGGGCGAGCAGCCCGGGCCTGGAGGCCCGGGGCGAGCAGCCCCGGGCCTGGAGGCCCGGGGCGAGCAGCCCCGGGCCTGGAGGCCCGGGGCGAGCAGCCCCGGGCCTGGAGGCCCGGGGCGAGCAGCCCCGGGCCTGGAGGCCCGGGGCGAGCAGCCCCGGGCCTGGAGGCCCGGGGCGAGCAGCCCCGGGCCTGGAGGCCCGGGGCGAGCAGCCCCGGGCCTGGAGGCCCGGGGCGAGCAGCCCCGGGCCTGGAGGCCCGGGGCGAGCAGCCCCGGGCCTGGAGGCCCGGGGCGAGCAGCCCCGGGCCTGGAGGCCCGGGGCGAGCAGCCCCGGGCCTGGAGGCCCGGGGCGAGCAGCCCCGGGCCTGGAGGCCCGGGGCGAGCAGCCCCGGGCCTGGAGGCCCGGGGCGAGCAGCCCCGGGCCTGGAGGCCCGGGGCGAGCAGCCCCGGGCCTGGAGGCCCGGGGCGAGCAGCCCCGGGCCTGGAGGCCCGGGGGCGAGCAGCCCCGGGCCTGGAGGCCCGGGGCGAGCAGCCCCGGGCCTGGAGGCCCGGGGCGAGCAGCCCCGGGCCTGGAGGCCCGGGGGCGAGCAGCCCCGGGCCTGGAGGCCCGGGGCGAGCGGGGCACTTCCCATTCTGTGTCTCCAATCCCTCGGAACTTTCCGGGGAGTTTCTGAGCTGAGACCCCAGTGTCTGGAGGCTGTTTCGGGTTCTGTGACCCCTTTCTCTCAGGTACAGGGTGACTGCCTTCTCTCAGGCTCCAGCCATGGTGAGCCATCGTAATGACTCAGGGCCTGGAGGCCGGGGCTCGTAGCAGGTGTTTGGGATTCTGGGTTTCGCATCCCTCGGTCCTGACCCGGGAGTACCGGAGTGGAGAGGATGGGTTGTTGGCTTTTCAGGATTCAGGCATATGTCTCCTTGGGATTTTAGGCTTGTAGTATAGTCCCTGGTAGGGCTGCTTGGAATTCTGTGTCTCCCACTTCTCCATCCTTCCCCGTAAGTTTCTGAGCTGAGACCCCAAGGTCTGGACTCTGTGTGGGAAACACTGGCCCGTTTCTGTCACTGACAGGGAGAGGCTTCAGCCCTGATGCGCCATGGAAAGATAGAGCCCCGGGCGTGGAGGCCCAGGTCGACCAGGAGCACTACCCATTTGGCGAATCCGATCCCTCGGAACTTGCCCGGGATTTTCTGAGCAGGGAACCAGGGCCTGGAGGGTGTTTGTGTTTGTGTGACCCCTTCTCTAAGGTACAGGAACGGCTTCAGTCATAGTGAGCCATGGCGAGCAGCCCCGGGCGTGGAGGCCCGGGGCGAGCGTGGCACTTCCCATTCTGTGTCTCCAATCCCTCGGAACTTTCCGGGGAGTTTCTGAGCTGAGACCCCAGTGTCTGGAGGCTGTTTCGGGTTCTGTGACCTCTTTCTCTCAGGTACAGGGTGACTGCCTTCTCTCAGGCTCCAACCATGGTGAGCCATCGTAATGTCTCAGGGCCTGGAGGCCGGGGCTCGTAGCAGGTGTTTGGGATTCTGGGTCTCGCATCCCTCGGTCCTGACCCGGGAGTACCGGAGTGGAGAGGAAGGGTTGTTGGCTTTTCAGGAATCAGGCATATGTCTCCTTGGGATTTTAGGCTTGTAGTATAGTCCCTGGTAGGGCTGCTTGGAATTCTGTGTCTCCCACTTCTCCATCCTTCCCCGTAAGTTTCTGAGCTGAGACCCCAAGGTCTGGACTCTGTGTGGGAAACACTGGCCCGTTTCTGTCACTGACAGGGAGAGGCTTCAGCCCTGATGCGCCATGGAAAGATAGAGCCCCGGGCGTGGAGGCCCGGGTCGACCAGGAGCACTACCCATTTGGCGAATCCGATCCCTCGGAACTTGCCCGGGATTTTCTGAGCAGGGAACCCAGGGCCTGGAGGGTGTTTGTGTTTGTGTGACCCCCTTCTCTCAGGTACAGGAACGGCTTCAGTCATAGTGAGCCATGGCGAGCAGCCCCGGGCGTGGAGGCCCGGGGCGAGCAGCCCCGGGCGTGGAGGCCCGGGGCGAGCAGCCCCGGGCGTGGAGGCCCGGGGCGAGCAGCCCCGGGCGTGGAGGCCCGGGGCGAGCAGCCCGGGCGTGGAGGCCCGGGGCGAGCAGCCCCGGGCGTGGAGGCCCGGGGCGAGCAAGCCCCGGGCGTGGAGGCCCGGGGCGAGCAGCCCCGG
This sequence comes from Prionailurus viverrinus, assembly GCF_022837055.1. Lineage (NCBI taxonomy): Eukaryota > Metazoa > Chordata > Mammalia > Carnivora > Felidae > Prionailurus > Prionailurus viverrinus. The sequence goes on from NW_025927515.1 coordinate 25,530, forward strand.
GCCTGGAGGCCCGGGGCGAGCAGCCCCGGGCGTGGAGGCCCGGGGCGAGCAGCCCCGGGCGTGGAGGCCCGGGGCGAGCAGCCCCGGGCGTGGAGGCCCGGGGCGAGCAGCCCCGGGCCTGGAGGCCCGGGGCGAGCAGCCCCGGGCCTGGAGGCCCGGGGCGAGCAGCCCCGGGCCTGGAGGCCCGGGGCGAGCAGCCCCGGGCCTGGAGGCCCGGGGCGAGCAGCCCCGGGCCTGGAGGCCCGGGGCGAGCAGCCCCGGGCCTGGAGGCCCGGGGCGAGCAGCCCCGGGCCTGGAGGCCCGGGGCGAGCAGCCCCGGGCCTGGAGGCCCGGGGCGAGCAGCCCCGGGCCTGGAGGCCCGGGGCGAGCAGCCCCGGGCCTGGAGGCCCGGGGCGAGCAGCCCCGGGCCTGGAGGCCCGGGGCGAGCAGCCCCGGGCCTGGAGGCCCGGGGCGAGCAGCCCCGGGCCTGGAGGCCCGGGGGCGAGCAGCCCCGGGCCTGGAGGCCCGGGGCGAGCAGCCCCGGGCCTGGAGGCCCGGGGCGAGCAGCCCCGGGCCTGGAGGCCCGGGGCGAGCAGCCCCGGGCCTGGAGGCCCGGGGCGAGCAGCCCCGGGCCTGGAGGCCCGGGGCGAGCAGCCCCGGGCCTGGAGGCCCGGGGCGAGCAGCCCCGGGCCTGGAGGCCCGGGGCGAGCAGCCCCGGGCCTGGAGGCCCGGGCGGAGCAGCCCCGGGCCTGGAGGCCCGGGGCGAGCAGCCCCGGGCCTGGAGGCCCGGGGCGAGCAGCCCCGGCCTGGAGGCCCGGGGCGAGCAGCCCCGGGCCTGGAGGCCCGGGGCGAGCAGCCCCGGGCCTGGAGGCCCGGGGCGAGCAGCCCCGGGCCTGGAGGCCGGGGCGAGCAGCCCCGGGCCTGGAGGCCCGGGGCGAGCAGCCCCCGGGCCTGGAGGCCCGGGGCGAGCAGCCCCGGGCCTGGAGGCCCGGGGCGAGCAGCCCCGGGCCTGGAGGCCCGGGGCGAGCAGCCCCGGGCCTGGAGGCCCGGGGCGAGCAGCCCCGGGCCTGGAGGCCCGGGGCGAGCAGCCCCGGGCCTGGAGGCCCGGGGGCGAGCAGCCCCGGGCCTGGAGGCCCGGGGCGAGCAGCCCCGGGCCTGGAGGCCCGGGGCGAGCAGCCCCGGGCCTCGAGGCCCGGGGCGAGCAGCCCCGGGCCTGGAGGCCCGGGGCGAGCAGCCCCGGCCTGGAGGCCCGGGGCGAGCAGCCCCGGGCCTCGAGGCCCGGGGCGAGCAGCCCCGGGCCTGGAGACCGGGGCGAGCAGCCCCGGGCCTCGAGGCCCGGGGCGAGCAGCCCCGGGCCTGGAGGCCCGGGGCGAGCAGCCCCGGGCCTCGAGGCCCGGGGCGAGCAGCCCCGGGCCTGGAGGCCCGGGGCGAGCAGCCCCGGGCCTGGAGGCCCGGGGCGAGCAGCCCCGGGCCTCGAGGCCCGGGGCGAGCAGCCCCGGCCTGGAGGCCCGGGGCGAGCAGCCCCGGGCCTCGAGGCCCGGGGCGAGCGGGGCACTTCCCATTCTGTGTCTCCAATCCCTCGGAACTTTCCGGGGAGTTTCTGAGCTGAGACCCCAGTGTCTGGAGGCTGTTTCGGGTTCTGTGACCCCTTTCTCTCAGGTACAGGGTGACTGCCTTCTCTCAGGCTCCAGCCATGGTGAGCCATCGTAATGACTCAGGGCCTGGAGGCCGGGGCTCGTAGCAGGTGTTTGGGATTCTGGGTTTCGCATCCCTCGGTCCTGACCCGGGAGTACCGGAGTGGAGAAGATGGGTTGTTGGCTTTTCAGGATTCAGGCATATGTCTCCTTGGGATTTTAGGCTTGTAGTATAGTCCCTGGTAGGGCTGCTTGAATTCTGTGTCTCCCACTTCTCCATCCTTCCCCGTAAGTTTCTGAGCTGAGACCCCAAGGTCTGGACTCTGTGTGGGAAACACTGGCCCGTTTCTGTCACTGACAGGGAGAGGCTTCAGCCCTGATGCGCCATGGAAAGATAGAGCCCCGGGCGTGGAGGCCCAGGTCGACCAGGAGCACTACCCATTTGGCGAATCCGATCCCTCGGAACTTGCCCGGGATTTTCTGAGCAGGGAACCCAGGGCCTGGAGGGTGTTTGTGTTTGTGTGACCCCTTCTCTAAGGTACAGGAACGGCTTCAGTCATAGTGAGCCATGGCGAGCAGCCCCGGGCGTGGAGGCCCGGGGCGAGCGTGGCACTTCCCATTCTGTGTCTCCATCCCTCGGAACTTTCCGGGGAGTTTCTGAGCTGAGACCCCAGTGTCTGGAGGCTGTTTCGGGTTCTGTGACCTCTTTCTCTCAGGTACAGGGTGACTGCCTTCTCTCAGGCTCCAACCATGGTGAGCCATCGTAATGTCTCAGGGCCTGGAGGCCGGGGCTCGTAGCAGGTGTTTGGGATTCTGGGTCTCGCATCCCTCGGTCCTGACCCGGGAGTACCGGAGTGGAGAGGAAGGGTTGTTGGCTTTTCAGGAATCAGGCATATGTCTCCTTGGGATTTTAGGCTTGTAGTATAGTCCCTGGTAGGGCTGCTTGGAATTCTGTGTCTCCCACTTCTCCATCCTTCCCCGTAAGTTTCTGAGCTGAGACCCCAAGGTCTGGACTCTGTGTGGGAAACACTGGCCCGTTTCTGTCACTGACAGGGAGAGGCTTCAGCCCTGATGCGCCATGGAAAGATAGAGCCCCGGGCGTGGAGGCCCGGGTCGACCAGGAGCACTACCCATTTGGCGAATCCGATCCCTCGGAACTTGCCCGGGATTTTCTGAGCAGGGAACCCAGGGCCTGGAGGGTGTTTGTGTTTGTGTGACCCCAACGGCTTCAGTCATAGTGAGCCATGGCGAGCAGCCCCGGGCGTGGAGGCCCGGGGCGAGCAGCCCCGGGCGTGGAGGCCCGGGCGCGAGCAGCCCCGGGCGTGGAGGCCCGGGGCGAGCAGCCCCGGGCGTGGAGGCCCGGGGCGCGCAGCCCCGGGCGTGGAGGCCCGGGGGGCGCGCAGCCCCGGGCCTGGAGGCCCGGGGCGCGCAGGCCCCGGGCCTGGAGGCCCGGGGCGCGCAGCCCCGGGCCTGGAGGCCCGGGGCGCGCAGCCCCGGCCTGGAGGCCCGGGGCGCGCAGCCGGCCGGAGGCCCGGGCGCGCAGCCCCGGCCTGGAGGCCGGGGCGAGCGGGCACTTCCCATTCTGTGTCTCCAATCCCTCGGAACTTTCCGGGGAGTTTCTGAGCTGAGACCCCAGTGTCTGGAGGCTGTTTCGGGTTCTGTGACCCCTTTCTCTCAGGTACAGGGTGACTGCCTTCTCTCAGGCTCCAGCCATGGTGAGCCATCGTAATGACTCAGGGCCTGGAGGCCGGGGGCTCGTAGCAGGTGTTTGGGATTCTGGGTTTCGCATCCCTCGGTCCTGACCCGGGAGTACCGGGAGTGGAGAGGATGGGTTGTTGGCTTTTCAGGATTCAGGCATATGTCTCCTTGGGATTTTAGGCTTGTAGTATAGTCCCTGGTAGGGCTGCTTGGAATTCTGTGTCTCCCACTTCTCCATCCTTCCCCGTAAAGTTTCTGAGCTGAGACCCCAAGGTCTGGACTCTGTGTGGGAAACACTGGCCCGTTTCTGTCACTGACAGGGAGAGGCTTCAGCCCTGATGCGCCATGGAAAGATAGAGCCCCGGGCGTGGAGGCCCAGGTCGACCAGGAGCACTACCCATTTGGCGAATCCGATCCCTCGGAACTTGCCCGGGATTTTCTGAGCAGGGAACCCAGGGCCTGGAGGGTGTTTGTGTTTGTGTGACCCCTTCTCTAAGGTACAGGAACGGCTTCAGTCATAGTGAGCCATGGCGAGCAGCCCCGGGCGTGGAGGCCCGGGCGAGCGTGGCACTTCCCATTCTGTGCTCTCCAATCCCTCGGAACTTTCCGGGGAGTTTCTGAGCTGAGACCCCAGTGTCTGGAGGCTGTTTCGGGTTCTGTGACCTCTTTCTCTCAGGTACAGGGTGACTGCCTTCTCTCAGGCTCCAACCATGGTGAGCCATCGTAATGTCTCAGGCCTGGAGGCCGGGGCTCGTAGCAGGTGTTTGGGATTCTGGGTCTCGCATCCCTCGGTCCTGACCCGGGAGTACCGGAGTGGAGAGGAAGGGTTGTTGGCTTTTCAGGAATCAGGCATATGTCTCCTTGGGATTTTAGGCTTGTAGTATAGTCCCTGGTAGGGCTGCTTGGAATTCTGTGTCTCCCACTTCTCCATCCTTCCCGTAAGTTTCTGAGCTGAGACCCCAAGGTCTGGACTCTGTGTGGGAAACACTGGCCCGTTTCTGTCACTGACAGGGAGAGGCTTCAGCCCTGATGCGCCATGGAAAGATAGAGCCCCGGGCGTGGAGGCCCGGGTCGACCAGGAGCACTACCCATTTGGCGAATCCGATCCCTCGGAACTTGCCCGGGATTTTCTGAGCAGGGAACCCAGGGCCTGGAGGGTGTTTGTGTTTGTGTGACCCCCTTCTCTAAGGTACAGGAACGGCTTCAGTCATAGTGAGCCATGGCGAGCAGCCCCGGGCGTGGAGGCCCGGGGCGAGCAGCCCCGGCGTGGAGGCCCGGGGCGAGCAGCCCCGGGCGTGGAGGCCCGGGGCGAGCAGCCCGGCGTGAGGCCCGGGGCGAGCAGCCCGGGCGTGGAGGCCCGGGGCGAGCAGCCCCGGGCGTGGAGGCCCGGGGCGAGCAGCCCGGGCGTGGAGGCCCGGGGCGAGCAGCCCCGGGCGTGGAGGCCCGGGGCGAGCAGCCCCGGGCGTGGAGGCCCGGGGCGAGCAGCCCCGGGGCCTGGAGGCCCGGGGCGAGCAGCCCCGGGCCTGGAGGCCCGGGGCGAGCAGCCCCGGGCCTGGAGGCCCGGGCGAGCAGCCCCGGGCCTGGAGGCCCGGGGCGAGCAGCCCCGGGCCTGGAGGCCCGGGCGAGCAGCCCCGGGCCTGAGGCCCGGGGCGAGCAGCCCCGGGCCTGGAGGCCCGGGGCGAGCAGCCCCGGGCCTGGAGGCCCGGGGCGAGCATCCCGGGCCTGGAGGCCCGGGGCGAGCAGCCCCGGGCCTGGAGGCCCGGGGCGAGCAGCCCCGGGCCTGGAGGCCCGGGGCGAGCAGCCCCGGGCCTGGAGGCCCGGGGCGAGCAGCCCCGGGCCTGGAGGCCCGGGGCGAGCAGCCCCGGGCCTGGAGGCCCGGGGCGAGCAGCCCCGGGCCTGGAGGCCCGGGGCGAGCAGCCCCGGGCCTGGAGGCCCGGGGCGAGCAGCCCCGGGCCTGGAGGCCCGGGGCGAGCAGCCCGGGCCTGGAGGCCCGGGGCGAGCAGCCCCGGGCCTGGAGGCCCGGGGCGAGCAGCCCCGGGCCTGGAGGCCCGGGGCGAGCAGCCCCGGGCCTGGAGGCCCGGGGCGAGCAGCCCCGGGCCTGGAGGCCCGGGGCGAGCAGCCCCGGGCCTGGAGGCCCGGGGCGAGCAGCCCGGGCCTGGAGGCCCGGGGCGAGCAGCCCCGGGCCTGGAGGCCCGGGGCGAGCAGCCCCGGGCCTGGAGGCCCGGGGCGAGCAGCCCCGGGCCTGGAGGCCCGGGGCGAGCAGCCCCGGGCCTGGAGGCCCGGGGCGAGCAGCCCCGGGCCTGGAGGCCCGGGGCGAGCAGCCCCGGGCCTGGAGGCCCGGGGCGAGCAGCCCCGGGCCTGGAGGCCCGGGGCGAGCAGCCCCGGGCCTGGAGGCCCGGGGCGAGCAGCCCCGGGCCTGGAGGCCCGGGGCGAGCAGCCCCGGGCCTGGAGGCCCGGGGCGAGCAGCCCCGGGCCTGGAGGCCGGGGCGAGCAGCCCCCGGGCCTGGAGGCCCGGGGCGAGCAGCCCCGGGCCTGGAGGCCCGGGGCGAGCAGCCCCGGGCCTGGAGGCCCGGGGGCGAGCAGCCCCGGGCCTGGAGGCCCGGGGCGAGCAGCCCCGGGCCTGGAGGCCCGGGGCGAGCAGCCCCGGGCCTGGAGGCCCGGGGCGAGCAGCCCCGGCCTGGAGCCCGGGGCGAGCAGCCCCGGGCCTGGAGGCCCGGGGCGAGCAGCCGGCCGGAGCAGCCCCGGGCCTGGAGGCCCGGGGCGAGCAGCCCCGGGCCTGGAGGCCCGGGGCGAGCAGCCCCGGGCCTGGAGGCCCGGGGCGAGCAGCCCCGGGCCTGGAGGCCCGGGGCGAGCAGCCCCGGGCCTGGAGGCCCGGGGCGAGCAGCCCCGGGCCTGGAGGCCCGGGGCGAGCAGCCCCGGGCCTGGAGGCCCGGGGCGAGCAGCCCCGGGCCTGGAGGCCCGGGGCGAGCAGCCCCGGGCCTGGAGGCCCGGGGCGAGCAGCCCCGGGCCTGGAGGCCCGGGGCGAGCAGCCCCGGGCCTGGAGGCCCGGGGCGAGCAGCCCCGGGCCTGGAGGCCCGGGGGCGAGCAGCCCCGGGCCTGGAGGCCCGGGGCGAGCAGCCCCGGGCCTGGAGGCCCGGGGCGAGCAGCCCCGGGCCTGGAGGCCCGGGCGAGCAGCCCCGGGCCTGGAGGCCCGGGGCGAGCAGCCCCGGGCCTGGAGGCCCGGGGCGAGCAGCCCCGGGCCTGGAGGCCCGGGGCGAGCAGCCCCGGGCCTGGAGGCCCGGGGCGAGCAGCCCCGGGCCTGGAGGCCCGGGGCGAGCAGGCCCCGGGCCTGGAGGCCCGGGGCGAGCAGCCCCGGGCCTGGAGGCCCGGGGCGAGCAGCCCCGGGCCTGGAGGCCCGGGGCGAGCAGCCCCGGGCCTGGAGGCCCGGGGCGAGCAGCCCCGGGCCTGGAGGCCCGGGGCGAGCAGCCCCGGGCCTGGAGGCCCGGGGCGAGCAGCCCCGGGCCTGGAGGCCCGGGGCGAGCAGCCCCGGGCCTGGAGGCCCGGGGCGAGCAGCCCCGGGCCTGGAGGCCCGGGGGCGAGCAGCCCCGGGCCTGGAGGCCCGGGGCGAGCAGCCCCGGGCCTGGAGGCCCGGGGCGAGCAGCCCCGGGCCTGGAGGCCCGGGGCGAGCAGCCCCGGGCCTGGAGGCCCGGGGCGAGCAGCCCCGGGCCTGGAGGCCCGGGGCGAGCAGCCCCGGGCCTGGAGGCCCGGGGCGAGCAGCCCCGGGCCTGGAGGCCCGGGGCGAGCAGCCCCGGGCCTGGAGGCCGGGGCGAGCAGCCCCGGGCCTGGAGGCCCGGGGCGAGCAGCCCCGGGCCTGGAGGCCCGGGGCGAGCAGCCCCGGGCCTGGAGGCCCGGGGCGAGCAGCCCCGGGCCTGGAGGCCCGGGGCGAGCAGCCCCGGGCCTGGAGGCCCGGGGCGAGCAGCCCCGGGCCTGGAGGCCCGGGGCGAGCAGCCCCGGCCTGGAGGCCCGGGGCGAGCAGCCCCGGGCCTGGAGGCCCGGGGCGAGCAGCCCCGGGCCTGGAGGCCCGGGGCGAGCAGCCCCGGGCCTGGAGGCCCGGGGCGAGCAGCCCCGGGCCTGGAGGCCCGGGGCGAGCAGCCCCGGGCCTGGAGGCCCGGGGCGAGCAGCCCCGGGCCTGAGGCCCGGGGCGAGCAGCCCCGGCCTGGAGGCCCGGGGCGAGCAGCCCCGGGCCTGGAGGCCCGGGGCGAGCAGCCCCGGGCCTGGAGGCCCGGGCGAGCAGCCCCGGGCCTGGAGGCCCGGGGCGAGCAGCCCCGGGCCTGGAGGCCCGGGGCGAGCAGCCCGGGCCTGGAGGCCCGGGGCGAGCAGCCCCGGGCCTGGAGGCCCGGGGCGAGCAGCCCGGGCCTGGAGGCCCGGGGCGAGCAGCCCCGGGCCTGGAGGCCCGGGGCGAGCAGCCCCGGGCCTGGAGGCCCGGGGCGAGCAGCCCCGGGCCTGGAGGCCCGGGGCGAGCAGCCCGGGCCTGGAGGCCCGGGGCGAGCAGCCCCGGGCCTGGAGGCCCGGGGCGAGCAGCCCCGGGCCTGGAGGCCCGGGGCGAGCAGCCCCGGGCCTGGAGGCCCGGGGCGAGCAGCCCCGGGCCTGGAGGCCCGGGGCGAGCAGCCCCGGGCCTGGAGGCCCGGGGCGAGCAGCCCCGGGCCTGGAGGCCCGGGGCGAGCAGCCCGGGCCTGGAGGCCCGGGCGAGCAGCCCCGGGCCTGGAGGCCCGGGGCGAGCAGCCCCGGGCCTGGAGGCCCGGGGCGAGCAGCCCGGCCTGGAGGCCCGGGCGAGCAGCCCGGGCCTGGAGGCCCGGGGCGAGCAGCCCCGGGCCTGGAGGCCCGGGGCGAGCAGCCCCGGGCCTGGAGGCCCGGGGCGAGCAGCCCCGGGCCTGGAGGCCCGGGCGAGCAGCCCCGGGCCTGGAGGCCCGGGGCGAGCAGCCCGGGCCTGGAGGCCCGGGCGAGCAGCCCCGGGCCTGGAGGCCGGGGCGAGCAGCCCCGGGCCTGGAGGCCCGGGGCGAGCAGCCCCGGGCCTGGAGGCCCGGGGCGAGCAGCCCCGGGCCTGGAGGCCCGGGGCGAGCAGCCCCGGGCCTGGAGGCCCGGGGCGAGCAGCCCCGGGCCTGGAGGCCCGGGGCGAGCAGCCCCGGGCCTGGAGGCCCGGGGCGAGCAGCCCCGGGCCTGGAGGCCCGGGGCGAGCAGCCCCGGGCCTGGAGGCCCGGGGCGAGCAGCCCCGGGCCTGGAGGCCCGGGGCGAGCAGCCCGGGCCTGGAGGCCCGGGGCGAGCAGCCCCGGGCCTGGAGGCCCGGGGCGAGCAGCCCCGGGCCTGGAGGCCCGGGGCGAGCAGCCCCGGGCCTGGAGGCCCGGGGCGAGCAGCCCCGGGCCTGGAGGCCCGGGGCGAGCAGCCCCGGGCCTGGAGGCCCGGGGCGAGCAGCCCGGGCCTCGAGGCCCGGGCGAGCAGCCCCGGGCCTGGAGGCCCGGGGCGAGCAGCCCCGGGCCCTGAGGCCCGGGGCGAGCAGCCCCGGGCCTGGAGGCCCGGGGCGAGCAGCCCCGGGCCTGGAGGCCGGGGCGAGCAGCCCCGGGCCTGGAGGCCCGGGGCGAGCAGCCCCGGGCCTGGAGGCCCGGGGCGAGCAGCCCCGGGCCTGGAGGCCCGGGGCGAGCAGCCCCGGGCCTGGAGGCCCGGGGCGAGCAGCCCCGGGCCTGGAGGCCCGGGGCGAGCAGCCCCGGGCCTGGAGGCCCGGGGCGAGCAGCCCCGGGCCTGGAGGCCCGGGGCGAGCAGCCCCGGGCCTGGAGGCCCGGGGCGAGCAGCCCCGGGCCTGGAGGCCCGGGGCGAGCAGCCCCGGGCCTGGAGGCCCGGGGCGAGCAGCCCGGGCCTGGAGGCCCGGGCGAGCAGCCCCGGGCCTGGAGGCCCGGGGCGAGCAGCCCCGGGCCTGGAGGCCCGGGGCGAGCAGCCCCGGGCCTGGAGGCCCGGGGCGAGCAGCCCGGGCCTGGAGGCCCGGGGCGAGCAGCCCCGGGCCTGGAGGCCCGGGGCGAGCAGCCCCGGGCCTGGAGGCCCGGGGCGAGCAGCCCGGGCCTGGAGGCCCGGGGCGAGCAGCCCCGGGCCTGGAGGCCCGGGGCGAGCAGCCCCGGGCCTGGAGGCCGGGGCGAGCAGCCCGGGCCTGGAGGCCCGGGGCGAGCAGCCCCGGGCCTGGAGGCCCGGGGCGAGCAGCCCCGGGCCTGGAGGCCCGGGGCGAGCAGCCCCGGGCCTGGAGGCCCGGGGCGAGCAGCCCCGGGCCTGGAGGCCCGGGGCGAGCAGCCCCGGGCCTGGAGGCCCGGGGCGAGCAGCCCCGGGCCTGGAGGCCCGGGGCGAGCAGCCCCGGGCCTGGAGGCCCGGGGCGAGCAGCCCCGGGCCTGGAGGCCCGGGGCGAGCAGCCCCGGGCCTGGAGGCCCGGGGCGAGCAGCCCCGGGCCTGGAGGCCCGGGCGAGCAGCCCCGGGCCTGGAGGCCCGGGGCGAGCAGCCCGGGCCCTGGAGGCCCGGGGCGAGCAGCCCCGGGCCTGGAGGCCCGGGGCGAGCAGCCCCGGGCCTGGAGGCCCGGGGCGAGCAGCCCCGGGCCTGGAGGCCCGGGGGCGAGCAGCCCCGGGCCTGGAGGCCCGGGGCGAGCAGCCCCGGCCTGGAGGCCCGGGCGAGCAGCCCCGGGCCTGGAGGCCCGGGGCGAGCAGCCCGGGCCTGGAGGCCCGGGGCGAGCAGCCCCGGGCCTGGAGGCCCGGGGCGAGCAGCCCCGGGCCTGGAGGCCCGGGGCGAGCAGCCCCGGCCTGGAGGCCCGGGGCGAGCAGCCCCGGGCCTGGAGGCCCGGGGCGAGCAGCCCCGGGCCTGGAGGCCCGGGCGAGCAGCCCCGGGCCTGGAGGCCCGGGGCGAGCAGCCCCGGGCCTGGAGGCCCGGGGCGAGCAGCCCCGGGCCTGGAGGCCCGGGGCGAGCAGCCCCGGGCCTGGAGGCCCGGGGCGAGCAGCCCCGGGCCTGGAGGCCCGGGGCGAGCAGCCCCGGGCCTGGAGGCCCGGGGCGAGCAGCCCCGGGCCTGGAGGCCCGGGGCGAGCAGCCCCGGGCCTGGAGGCCCGGGGCGAGCAGCCCCGGGCCTGGAGGCCGGGCGAGCAGCCCCGGGCCTGGAGGCCCGGGGCGAGCAGCCCGGGCCTGGAGGCCCGGGGCGAGCAGCCCCGGGCCTGGAGGCCCGGGGCGAGCAGCCCCGGGCCTGGAGGCCGGGGCGAGCAGCCCCGGGCCTGGAGGCCCGGGCGAGCAGCCCCGGGCCTGGAGGCCCGGGGCGAGCAGCCCCGGGCCTGGAGGCCCGGGGCGAGCAGCCCCGGGCCTGGAGGCCCGGGGCGAGCAGCCCGGGCCTGGAGGCCCGGGGCGAGCAGCCCCGGGCCTGGAGGCCCGGGGCGAGCAGCCCCGGGCCTGGAGGCCCGGGGCGAGCAGCCCGGGCCTGGAGGCCCGGGGGGGCGGAGCAGCCCCGGGCCTGGAGGCCCGGGGCGGCAGCCCCGGGCCTGGAGGCCCGGGGCGAGCAGCCCCGGGCCTGGAGGCCCGGGGCGAGCAGCCCGGGCCTGGAGGCCCGGGGCGAGCGGGGCACTTCCCATTCTGTGTCTCCAATCCCTCGGAACTTTCCGGGAGTTTCTGAGCTGAGACCCCAGTGTCTGGAGGCTGTTTCGGGTTCTGTGACCCTTTCTCTCAGGTACAGGGTGACTGCCTTCTCTCAGGCTCCAGCCATGGTGAGCCATCGTAATGACTCAGGGCCTGGAGGCCGGGGCTCGTAGCAGGTGTTTGGGATTCTGGGTTTCGCATCCCTCGGTCCTGACCCGGGAGTACCGGAGTGGAGAGGATGGGTTGTTGGCTTTTCAGGATTCAGGCATATGTCTCCTTGGGATTTTAGGCTTGTAGTATAGTCCCTGGTAGGGCTGCTTGGAATTCTGTGTCTCCCACTTCTCCATCCTTCCCCGTAAGTTTCTGAGCTGAGACCCCAAGAACTGGACTCTGTGTGGGAAACACTGGCCCGTTTCTGTCACTGACAGGGAGAGGCTTCAGCCCTGATGCGCCATGGAAAGATAGAGCCCCGGGCGTGGAGGCCCAGGTCGACCAGGAGCACTACCCATTATGGCGAATCCGATCCCTCGGAACTTGCCCGGGATTTTCTGAGCAGGGAACCCAGGGCCTGGAGGGTGTTTGTGTTTGTGTGACCCCTTCTCTAAGGTACAGGAACGGCTTCAGTCATAGTGAGCCATGGCGAGCAGCCCCGGGCGTGGAGGCCCGGGGCGAGCGTGGCACTTCCCATTCTGTGTCTCCAATCCCTCGGAACTTTCCGGGGAGTTTCTGAGCTGAGACCCCAGTGTCTGGAGGCTGTTTCGGGTTCTGTGACCTCTTTCTCTCAGGTACAGGGTGACTGCCTTCTCTCAGGCTCCAACCATGGTGAGCCATCGTAATGTCTCAGGGCCTGGAGGCCGGGGCTCGTAGCAGGTGTTTGGGATTCTGGGTCTCGCATCCCTCGGTCCTGACCCGGGAGTACCGGAGTGGAGAGGAAGGGTTGTTGGCTTTTCAGGAATCAGGCATATGTCTCCTTGGGATTTTAGGCTTGTAGTATAGTCCCTGGTAGGGCTGCTTGGAATTCTGTGTCTCCCACTTCTCCATCCTTCCCCGTAAGTTTCTGAGCTGAGACCCCAAGGTCTGGACTCTGTGTGGGAAACACTGGCCCGTTTCTGTCACTGACAGGGAGAGGCTTCAGCCCTGATGCGCCATGGAAAGATAGAGCCCCGGGCGTGGAGGCCCGGGTCGACCAGGAGCACTACCCATTTGGCGAATCCGATCCCTCGGAACTTGCCCGGGATTTTCTGAGCAGGGAACCCAGGGCCTGGAGGGTGTTTGTGTTTGTGTGACCCCCTTCTCTAAGGTACAGGAACGGCTTCAGTCATAGTGAGCCATGGCGAGCAGCCCCGGGCGTGGAGGCCCGGGGCGAGCAGCCCCGGGCGTGGAGGCCCGGGGCGAGCAGCCCCGGGCCTGGAGGCCCGGGGCGAGCAGCCCCGGGCGTGGAGGCCCGGGGCGAGCAGCCCCGGGCGTGGAGGCCCGGGGCGAGCAGCCCCGGGCCTGGAGGCCCGGGGCGAGCAGCCCCGGGCCTGGAGGCCCGGGGCGAGCAGCCCCGGGCCTGGAGGCCCGGGGCGAGCAGCCCCGGGCCTGGAGGCCCGGGGCGAGCAGCCCCGGGCCTGGAGGCCCGGGGCGAGCAGCCCCGGGCCTGGAGGCCCGGGGCGAGCAGCCCCGGGCCTGGAGGCCCGGGGCGAGCAGCCCCGGGCCTGGAGGCCCGGGGCGAGCAGCCCCGGGCCTGGAGGCCCGGGGCGAGCAGCCCCGGGCCTGGAGGCCCGGGGCGAGCAGCCCCGGGCCTGGAGGCCCGGGGCGAGCAGCCCCGGGCCTGGAGGCCCGGGGCGAGCAGCCCCGGGCCTGGAGGCCCGGGGCGAGCAGCCCCGGGCCTGGAGGCCCGGGGCGAGCAGCCCCGGGCCTGGAGGCCCGGGGCGAGCAGCCCCGGGCCTGGAGGCCCGGGGCGAGCAGCCCCGGGCCTGGAGGCCCGGGGCGAGCAGCCCCGGGCCTGGAGGCCCGGGGCGAGCAGCCCCGGGCCTGGAGGCCCGGGGCGAGCAGCCCCGGGCCTGGAGGCCCGGGGCGAGCAGCCCCGGGCCTGGAGGCCCGGGGCGAGCAGCCCCGGGCCTGGAGGCCCGGGGCGAGCAGCCCCGGGCCTGGAGGCCCGGGGCGAGCAGCCCCGGGCCTGGAGGCCCGGGGCGAGCAGCCCCGGGCCTGGAGGCCCGGGGCGAGCAGCCCCGGGCCTGGAGGCCCGGGGCGAGCAGCCCCGGGCCTGGAGGCCCGGGGCGAGCAGCCCCGGGCCTGGAGGCCCGGGGCGAGCAGCCCCGGGCCTGGAGGCCCGGGGCGAGCAGCCCCGGGCCTGGAGGCCCGGGGCGAGCAGCCCCGGGCCTGGAGGCCCGGGGCGAGCAGCCCCGGGCCTGGAGGCCCGGGGCGAGCAGCCCCGGGCCTGGAGGCCCGGGGCGAGCAGCCCCGGGCCTGGAGGCCCGGGGCGAGCAGCCCCGGGCCTGGAGGCCCGGGGCGAGCAGCCCCGGGCCTGGAGGCCCGGGGCGAGCAGCCCCGGGCCTGGAGGCCCGGGGCGAGCAGCCCCGGGCCTGGAGGCCCGGGGCGAGCAGCCCCGGGCCTGGAGGCCCGGGGCGAGCAGCCCCGGGCCTGGAGGCCCGGGGCGAGCAGCCCCGGGCCTGGAGGCCCGGGGCGAGCAGCCCCGGGCCTGGAGGCCCGGGGCGAGCAGCCCCGGGCCTGGAGGCCCGGGGCGAGCAGCCCCGGGCCTGGAGGCCCGGGGCGAGCAGCCCCGGGCCTGGAGGCCCGGGGCGAGCAGCCCCGGGCCTGGAGGCCCGGGGCGAGCAGCCCCGGGCCTGGAGGCCCGGGGCGAGCAGCCCCGGGCCTGGAGGCCCGGGGCGAGCAGCCCCGGGCCTGGAGGCCCGGGGCGAGCAGCCCCGGGCCTGGAGGCCCGGGGCGAGCAGCCCCGGGCCTGGAGGCCCGGGGCGAGCAGCCCCGGGCCTGGAGGCCCGGGGCGAGCAGCCCCGGGCCTGGAGGCCCGGGGCGAGCAGCCCCGGGCCTGGAGGCCCGGGGCGAGCAGCCCCGGGCCTGGAGGCCCGGGGCGAGCAGCCCCGGGCCTGGAGGCCCGGGGCGAGCAGCCCCGGGCCTGGAGGCCCGGGGCGAGCAGCCCCGGGCCTGGAGGCCCGGGGCGAGCAGCCCCGGGCCTGGAGGCCCGGGGCGAGCAGCCCCGGGCCTGGAGGCCCGGGGCGAGCAGCCCCGGGCCTGGAGGCCCGGGGCGAGCAGCCCCGGGCCTGGAGGCCCGGGGCGAGCAGCCCCGGGCCTGGAGGCCCGGGGCGAGCAGCCCCGGGCCTGGAGGCCCGGGGCGAGCAGCCCCGGGCCTGGAGGCCCGGGGCGAGCAGCCCCGGGCCTGGAGGCCCGGGGCGAGCAGCCCCGGGCCTGGAGGCCCGGGGCGAGCAGCCCCGGGCCTGGAGGCCCGGGGCGAGCAGCCCCGGGCCTGGAGGCCCGGGGCGAGCAGCCCCGGGCCTGGAGGCCCGGGGCGAGCAGCCCCGGGCCTGGAGGCCCGGGGCGAGCAGCCCCGGGCCTGGAGGCCCGGGGCGAGCAGCCCCGGGCCTGGAGGCCCGGGGCGAGCAGCCCCGGGCCTGGAGGCCCGGGGCGAGCAGCCCCGGGCCTGGAGGCCCGGGGCGAGCAGCCCCGGGCCTGGAGGCCCGGGGCGAGCAGCCCCGGGCCTGGAGGCCCGGGGCGAGCAGCCCCGGGCCTGGAGGCCCGGGGCGAGCAGCCCCGGGCCTGGAGGCCCGGGGCGAGCAGCCCCGGGCCTGGAGGCCCGGGGCGAGCAGCCCCGGGCCTGGAGGCCCGGGGCGAGCAGCCCCGGGCCTGGAGGCCCGGGGCGAGCAGCCCCGGGCCTGGAGGCCCGGGGCGAGCAGCCCCGGGCCTGGAGGCCCGGGGCGAGCAGCCCCGGGCCTGGAGGCCCGGGGCGAGCAGCCCCGGGCCTGGAGGCCCGGGGCGAGCAGCCCCGGGCCTGGAGGCCCGGGGCGAGCAGCCCCGGGCCTGGAGGCCCGGGGCGAGCAGCCCCGGGCCTGGAGGCCCGGGGCGAGCAGCCCCGGGCCTGGAGGCCCGGGGCGAGCAGCCCCGGGCCTGGAGGCCCGGGGCGAGCAGCCCCGGGCCTGGAGGCCCGGGGCGAGCAGCCCCGGGCCTGGAGGCCCGGGGCGAGCAGCCCCGGGCCTGGAGGCCCGGGGCGAGCAGCCCCGGGCCTGGAGGCCCGGGGCGAGCAGCCCCGGGCCTGGAGGCCCGGGGCGAGCAGCCCCGGGCCTGGAGGCCCGGGGCGAGCAGCCCCGGGCCTGGAGGCCCGGGGCGAGCAGCCCCGGGCCTGGAGGCCCGGGGCGAGCAGCCCCGGGCCTGGAGGCCCGGGGCGAGCAGCCCCGGGCCTGGAGGCCCGGGGCGAGCAGCCCCGGGCCTGGAGGCCCGGGGCGAGCAGCCCCGGGCCTGGAGGCCCGGGGCGAGCAGCCCCGGGCCTGGAGGCCCGGGGCGAGCAGCCCCGGGCCTGGAGGCCCGGGGCGAGCAGCCCCGGGCCTGGAGGCCCGGGGCGAGCAGCCCCGGGCCTGGAGGCCCGGGGCGAGCAGCCCCGGGCCTGGAGGCCCGGGGCGAGCAGCCCCGGGCCTGGAGGCCCGGGGCGAGCAGCCCCGGGCCTGGAGGCCCGGGGCGAGCAGCCCCGGGCCTGGAGGCCCGGGGCGAGCAGCCCCGGGCCTGGAGGCCCGGGGCGAGCAGCCCCGGGCCTGGAGGCCCGGGGCGAGCAGCCCCGGGCCTGGAGGCCCGGGGCGAGCAGCCCCGGGCCTGGAGGCCCGGGGCGAGCAGCCCCGGGCCTGGAGGCCCGGGGCGAGCAGCCCCGGGCCTGGAGGCCCGGGGCGAGCAGCCCCGGGCCTGGAGGCCCGGGGCGAGCAGCCCCGGGCCTGGAGGCCCGGGGCGAGCAGCCCCGGGCCTGGAGGCCCGGGGCGAGCAGCCCCGGGCCTGGAGGCCCGGGGCGAGCAGCCCCGGGCCTGGAGGCCCGGGGCGAGCAGCCCCGGGCCTGGAGGCCCGGGGCGAGCAGCCCCGGGCCTGGAGGCCCGGGGCGAGCAGCCCCGGGCCTGGAGGCCCGGGGCGAGCAGCCCCGGGCCTGGAGGCCCGGGGCGAGCAGCCCCGGGCCTGGAGGCCCGGGGCGAGCAGCCCCGGGCCTGGAGGCCCGGGGCGAGCAGCCCCGGGCCTGGAGGCCCGGGGCGAGCAGCCCCGGGCCTGGAGGCCCGGGGCGAGCAGCCCCGGGCCTGGAGGCCCGGGGCGAGCAGCCCCGGGCCTGGAGGCCCGGGGCGAGCAGCCCCGGGCCTGGAGGCCCGGGGCGAGCAGCCCCGGGCCTGGAGGCCCGGGGCGAGCAGCCCCGGGCCTGGAGGCCCGGGGCGAGCAGCCCCGGGCCTGGAGGCCCGGGGCGAGCAGCCCCGGGCCTGGAGGCCCGGGGCGAGCAGCCCCGGGCCTGGAGGCCCGGGGCGAGCAGCCCCGGGCCTGGAGGCCCGGGGCGAGCAGCCCCGGGCCTGGAGGCCCGGGGCGAGCAGCCCCGGGCCTGGAGGCCCGGGGCGAGCAGCCCCGGGCCTGGAGGCCCGGGGCGAGCAGCCCCGGGCCTGGAGGCCCGGGGCGAGCAGCCCCGGGCCTGGAGGCCCGGGGCGAGCAGCCCCGGGCCTGGAGGCCCGGGGCGAGCAGCCCCGGGCCTGGAGGCCCGGGGCGAGCAGCCCCGGGCCTGGAGGCCCGGGGCGAGCAGCCCCGGGCCTGGAGGCCCGGGGCGAGCAGCCCCGGGCCTGGAGGCCCGGGGCGAGCAGCCCCGGGCCTGGAGGCCCGGGGCGAGCAGCCCCGGGCCTGGAGGCCCGGGGCGAGCAGCCCCGGGCCTGGAGGCCCGGGGCGAGCAGCCCCGGGCCTGGAGGCCCGGGGCGAGCAGCCCCGGGCCTGGAGGCCCGGGGCGAGCGGGGCACTTCCCATTCTGTGTCTCCAATCCCTCGGAACTTTCCGGGGAGTTTCTGAGCTGAGACCCCAGTGTCTGGAGGCTGTTTCGGGTTCTGTGACCCCTTTCTCTCAGGTACAGGGTGACTGCCTTCTCTCAGGCTCCAGCCATGGTGAGCCATCGTAATGACTCAGGGCCTGGAGGCCGGGGCTCGTAGCAGGTGTTTGGGATTCTGGGTTTCGCATCCCTCGGTCCTGACCCGGGAGTACCGGAGTGGAGAGGATGGGTTGTTGGCTTTTCAGGATTCAGGCATATGTCTCCTTGGGATTTTAGGCTTGTAGTATAGTCCCTGGTAGGGCTGCTTGGAATTCTGTGTCTCCCACTTCTCCATCCTTCCCCGTAAGTTTCTGAGCTGAGACCCCAAGGTCTGGACTCTGTGTGGGAAACACTGGCCCGTTTCTGTCACTGACAGGGAGAGGCTTCAGCCCTGATGCGCCATGGAAAGATAGAGCCCCGGGCGTGGAGGCCCAGGTCGACCAGGAGCACTACCCATTTGGCGAATCCGATCCCTCGGAACTTGCCCGGGATTTTCTGAGCAGGGAACCCAGGGCCTGGAGGGTGTTTGTGTTTGTGTGACCCCTTCTCTAAGGTACAGGAACGGCTTCAGTCATAGTGAGCCATGGCGAGCAGCCCCGGGCGTGGAGGCCCGGGGCGAGCGTGGCACTTCCCATTCTGTGTCTCCAATCCCTCGGAACTTTCCGGGGAGTTTCTGAGCTGAGACCCCAGTGTCTGGAGGCTGTTTCGGGTTCTGTGACCTCTTTCTCTCAGGTACAGGGTGACTGCCTTCTCTCAGGCTCCAACCATGGTGAGCCATCGTAATGTCTCAGGGCCTGGAGGCCGGGGCTCGTAGCAGGTGTTTGGGATTCTGGGTCTCGCATCCCTCGGTCCTGACCCGGGAGTACCGGAGTGGAGAGGAAGGGTTGTTGGCTTTTCAGGAATCAGGCATATGTCTCCTTGGGATTTTAGGCTTGTAGTATAGTCCCTGGTAGGGCTGCTTGGAATTCTGTGTCTCCCACTTCTCCATCCTTCCCCGTAAGTTTCTGAGCTGAGACCCCAAGGTCTGGACTCTGTGTGGGAAACACTGGCCCGTTTCTGTCACTGACAGGGAGAGGCTTCAGCCCTGATGCGCCATGGAAAGATAGAGCCCCGGGCGTGGAGGCCCGGGTCGACCAGGAGCACTACCCATTTGGCGAATCCGATCCCTCGGAACTTGCCCGGGATTTTCTGAGCAGGGAACCCAGGGCCTGGAGGGTGTTTGTGTTTGTGTGACCCCCTTCTCTAAGGTACAGGAACGGCTTCAGTCATAGTGAGCCATGGCGAGCAGCCCCGGGCGTGGAGGCCCGGGGCGAGCAGCCCCGGGCGTGGAGGCCCGGGGCGAGCAGCCCCGGGCGTGGAGGCCCGGGGCGAGCAGCCCCGGGCGTGGAGGCCCGGGGCGCGCAGCCCCGGGCGTGGAGGCCCGGGGCGCGCAGCCCCGGGCCTGGAGGCCCGGGGCGCGCAGCCCCGGGCGTGGAGGCCCGGGGCGCGCAGCCCCGGGCCTGGAGGCCCGGGGCGCGCAGCCCCGGGCCTGGAGGCCCGGGGCGCGCAGCCCCGGGCCTGGAGGCCCGGGGCGCGCAGCCCCGGGCCTGGAGGCCCGGGGCGCGCAGCCCCGGGCCTGGAGGCCCGGGGCGCGCAGCCCCGGGCCTGGAGGCCCGGGGCGCGCAGCCCCGGGCCTGGAGGCCCGGGGCGCGCAGCCCCGGGCCTGGAGGCCCGGGGCGCGCAGCCCCGGGCCTGGAGGCCCGGGGCGAGCGGGGCACTTCCCATTCTGTGTCTCCAATCCCTCGGAACTTTCCGGGGAGTTTCTGAGCTGAGACCCCAGTGTCTGGAGGCTGTTTCGGGTTCTGTGACCCCTTTCTCTCAGGTACAGGGTGACTGCCTTCTCTCAGGCTCCAGCCATGGTGAGCCATCGTAATGACTCAGGGCCTGGAGGCCGGGGCTCGTAGCAGGTGTTTGGGATTCTGGGTTTCGCATCCCTCGGTCCTGACCCGGGAGTACCGGAGTGGAGAGGATGGGTTGTTGGCTTTTCAGGATTCAGGCATATGTCTCCTTGGGATTTTAGGCTTGTAGTATAGTCCCTGGTAGGGCTGCTTGGAATTCTGTGTCTCCCACTTCTCCATCCTTCCCCGTAAGTTTCTGAGCTGAGACCCCAAGGTCTGGACTCTGTGTGGGAAACACTGGCCCGTTTCTGTCACTGACAGGGAGAGGCTTCAGCCCTGATGCGCCATGGAAAGATAGAGCCCCGGGCGTGGAGGCCCAGGTCGACCAGGAGCACTACCCATTTGGCGAATCCGATCCCTCGGAACTTGCCCGGGATTTTCTGAGCAGGGAACCCAGGGCCTGGAGGGTGTTTGTGTTTGTGTGACCCCTTCTCTAAGGTACAGGAACGGCTTCAGTCATAGTGAGCCATGGCGAGCAGCCCCGGGCGTGGAGGCCCGGGGCGAGCGTGGCACTTCCCATTCTGTGTCTCCAATCCCTCGGAACTTTCCGGGGAGTTTCTGAGCTGAGACCCCAGTGTCTGGAGGCTGTTTCGGGTTCTGTGACCTCTTTCTCTCAGGTACAGGGTGACTGCCTTCTCTCAGGCTCCAACCATGGTGAGCCATCGTAATGTCTCAGGGCCTGGAGGCCGGGGCTCGTAGCAGGTGTTTGGGATTCTGGGTCTCGCATCCCTCGGTCCTGACCCGGGAGTACCGGAGTGGAGAGGAAGGGTTGTTGGCTTTTCAGGAATCAGGCATATGTCTCCTTGGGATTTTAGGCTTGTAGTATAGTCCCTGGTAGGGCTGCTTGGAATTCTGTGTCTCCCACTTCTCCATCCTTCCCCGTAAGTTTCTGAGCTGAGACCCCAAGGTCTGGACTCTGTGTGGGAAACACTGGCCCGTTTCTGTCACTGACAGGGAGAGGCTTCAGCCCTGATGCGCCATGGAAAGATAGAGCCCCGGGCGTGGAGGCCCGGGTCGACCAGGAGCACTACCCATTTGGCGAATCCGATCCCTCGGAACTTGCCCGGGATTTTCTGAGCAGGGAACCCAGGGCCTGGAGGGTGTTTGTGTTTGTGTGACCCCCTTCTCTAAGGTACAGGAACGGCTTCAGTCATAGTGAGCCATGGCGAGCAGCCCCGGGCGTGGAGGCCCGGGGCGAGCAGCCCCGGGCGTGGAGGCCCGGGGCGAGCAGCCCCGGGCCTGGAGGCCCGGGGCGAGCAGCCCCGGGCGTGGAGGCCCGGGGCGAGCAGCCCCGGGCGTGGAGGCCCGGGGCGAGCAGCCCCGGGCCTGGAGGCCCGGGGCGAGCAGCCCCGGGCCTGGAGGCCCGGGGCGAGCAGCCCCGGGCCTGGAGGCCCGGGGCGAGCAGCCCCGGGCCTGGAGGCCCGGGGCGAGCAGCCCCGGGCCTGGAGGCCCGGGGCGAGCAGCCCCGGGCCTGGAGGCCCGGGGCGAGCAGCCCCGGGCCTGGAGGCCCGGGGCGAGCAGCCCCGGGCCTGGAGGCCCGGGGCGAGCAGCCCCGGGCCTGGAGGCCCGGGGCGAGCAGCCCCGGGCCTGGAGGCCCGGGGCGAGCAGCCCCGGGCCTGGAGGCCCGGGGCGAGCAGCCCCGGGCCTGGAGGCCCGGGGCGAGCAGCCCCGGGCCTGGAGGCCCGGGGCGAGCAGCCCCGGGCCTGGAGGCCCGGGGCGAGCAGCCCCGGGCCTGGAGGCCCGGGGCGAGCAGCCCCGGGCCTGGAGGCCCGGGGCGAGCAGCCCCGGGCCTGGAGGCCCGGGGCGAGCAGCCCCGGGCCTGGAGGCCCGGGGCGAGCAGCCCCGGGCCTGGAGGCCCGGGGCGAGCAGCCCCGGGCCTGGAGGCCCGGGGCGAGCAGCCCCGGGCCTGGAGGCCCGGGGCGAGCAGCCCCGGGCCTGGAGGCCCGGGGCGAGCAGCCCCGGGCCTGGAGGCCCGGGGCGAGCAGCCCCGGGCCTGGAGGCCCGGGGCGAGCAGCCCCGGGCCTGGAGGCCCGGGGCGAGCAGCCCCGGGCCTGGAGGCCCGGGGCGAGCAGCCCCGGGCCTGGAGGCCCGGGGCGAGCAGCCCCGGGCCTGGAGGCCCGGGGCGAGCAGCCCCGGGCCTGGAGGCCCGGGGCGAGCGGGGCACTTCCCATTCTGTGTCTCCAATCCCTCGGAACTTTCCGGGGAGTTTCTGAGCTGAGACCCCAGTGTCTGGAGGCTGTTTCGGGTTCTGTGACCCCTTTCTCTCAGGTACAGGGTGACTGCCTTCTCTCAGGCTCCAGCCATGGTGAGCCATCGTAATGACTCAGGGCCTGGAGGCCGGGGCTCGTAGCAGGTGTTTGGGATTCTGGGTTTCGCATCCCTCGGTCCTGACCCGGGAGTACCGGAGTGGAGAGGATGGGTTGTTGGCTTTTCAGGATTCAGGCATATGTCTCCTTGGGATTTTAGGCTTGTAGTATAGTCCCTGGTAGGGCTGCTTGGAATTCTGTGTCTCCCACTTCTCCATCCTTCCCCGTAAGTTTCTGAGCTGAGACCCCAAGGTCTGGACTCTGTGTGGGAAACACTGGCCCGTTTCTGTCACTGACAGGGAGAGGCTTCAGCCCTGATGCGCCATGGAAAGATAGAGCCCCGGGCGTGGAGGCCCAGGTCGACCAGGAGCACTACCCATTTGGCGAATCCGATCCCTCGGAACTTGCCCGGGATTTTCTGAGCAGGGAACCCAGGGCCTGGAGGGTGTTTGTGTTTGTGTGACCCCTTCTCTAAGGTACAGGAACGGCTTCAGTCATAGTGAGCCATGGCGAGCAGCCCCGGGCGTGGAGGCCCGGGGCGAGCGTGGCACTTCCCATTCTGTGTCTCCAATCCCTCGGAACTTTCCGGGGAGTTTCTGAGCTGAGACCCCAGTGTCTGGAGGCTGTTTCGGGTTCTGTGACCTCTTTCTCTCAGGTACAGGGTGACTGCCTTCTCTCAGGCTCCAACCATGGTGAGCCATCGTAATGTCTCAGGGCCTGGAGGCCGGGGCTCGTAGCAGGTGTTTGGGATTCTGGGTCTCGCATCCCTCGGTCCTGACCCGGGAGTACCGGAGTGGAGAGGAAGGGTTGTTGGCTTTTCAGGAATCAGGCATATGTCTCCTTGGGATTTTAGGCTTGTAGTATAGTCCCTGGTAGGGCTGCTTGGAATTCTGTGTCTCCCACTTCTCCATCCTTCCCCGTAAGTTTCTGAGCTGAGACCCCAAGGTCTGGACTCTGTGTGGGAAACACTGGCCCGTTTCTGTCACTGACAGGGAGAGGCTTCAGCCCTGATGCGCCATGGAAAGATAGAGCCCCGGGCGTGGAGGCCCGGGTCGACCAGGAGCACTACCCATTTGGCGAATCCGATCCCTCGGAACTTGCCCGGGATTTTCTGAGCAGGGAACCCAGGGCCTGGAGGGTGTTTGTGTTTGTGTGACCCCCTTCTCTAAGGTACAGGAACGGCTTCAGTCATAGTGAGCCATGGCGAGCAGCCCCGGGCGTGGAGGCCCGGGGCGAGCAGCCCCGGGCGTGGAGGCCCGGGGCGAGCAGCCCCGGGCGTGGAGGCCCGGGGCGCGCAGCCCCGGGCGTGGAGGCCCGGGGCGCGCAGCCCCGGGCGTGGAGGCCCGGGGCGCGCAGCCCCGGGCCTGGAGGCCCGGGGCGCGCAGCCCCGGGCGTGGAGGCCCGGGGCGCGCAGCCCCGGGCCTGGAGGCCCGGGGCGCGCAGCCCCGGGCCTGGAGGCCCGGGGCGCGCAGCCCCGGGCCTGGAGGCCCGGGGCGCGCAGCCCCGGGCCTGGAGGCCCGGGGCGCGCAGCCCCGGGTCTGGAGGCCCGGGGCGCGCAGCCCCGGGCCTGGAGGCCCGGGGCGCGCAGCCCCGGGCCTGGAGGCCCGGGGCGCGCAGCCCCGGGCCTGGAGGCCCGGGGCGAGCGGGGCACTTCCCATTCTGTGTCTCCAATCCCTCGGAACTTTCCGGGGAGTTTCTGAGCTGAGACCCCAGTGTCTGGAGGCTGTTTCGGGTTCTGTGACCCCTTTCTCTCAGGTACAGGGTGACTGCCTTCTCTCAGGCTCCAGCCATGGTGAGCCATCGTAATGACTCAGGGCCTGGAGGCCGGGGCTCGTAGCAGGTGTTTGGGATTCTGGGTTTCGCATCCCTCGGTCCTGACCCGGGAGTACCGGAGTGGAGAGGATGGGTTGTTGGCTTTTCAGGATTCAGGCATATGTCTCCTTGGGATTTTAGGCTTGTAGTATAGTCCCTGGTAGGGCTGCTTGGAATTCTGTGTCTCCCACTTCTCCATCCTTCCCCGTAAGTTTCTGAGCTGAGACCCCAAGGTCTGGACTCTGTGTGGGAAACACTGGCCCGTTTCTGTCACTGACAGGGAGAGGCTTCAGCCCTGATGCGCCATGGAAAGATAGAGCCCCGGGCGTGGAGGCCCAGGTCGACCAGGAGCACTACCCATTTGGCGAATCCGATCCCTCGGAACTTGCCCGGGATTTTCTGAGCAGGGAACCCAGGGCCTGGAGGGTGTTTGTGTTTGTGTGACCCCTTCTCTAAGGTACAGGAACGGCTTCAGTCATAGTGAGCCATGGCGAGCAGCCCCGGGCGTGGAGGCCCGGGGCGAGCGTGGCACTTCCCATTCTGTGTCTCCAATCCCTCGGAACTTTCCGGGGAGTTTCTGAGCTGAGACCCCAGTGTCTGGAGGCTGTTTCGGGTTCTGTGACCTCTTTCTCTCAGGTACAGGGTGACTGCCTTCTCTCAGGCTCCAACCATGGTGAGCCATCGTAATGTCTCAGGGCCTGGAGGCCGGGGCTCGTAGCAGGTGTTTGGGATTCTGGGTCTCGCATCCCTCGGTCCTGACCCGGGAGTACCGGAGTGGAGAGGAAGGGTTGTTGGCTTTTCAGGAATCAGGCATATGTCTCCTTGGGATTTTAGGCTTGTAGTATAGTCCCTGGTAGGGCTGCTTGGAATTCTGTGTCTCCCACTTCTCCATCCTTCCCCGTAAGTTTCTGAGCTGAGACCCCAAGGTCTGGACTCTGTGTGGGAAACACTGGCCCGTTTCTGTCACTGACAGGGAGAGGCTTCAGCCCTGATGCGCCATGGAAAGATAGAGCCCCGGGCGTGGAGGCCCGGGTCGACCAGGAGCACTACCCATTTGGCGAATCCGATCCCTCGGAACTTGCCCGGGATTTTCTGAGCAGGGAACCCAGGGCCTGGAGGGTGTTTGTGTTTGTGTGACCCCCTTCTCTAAGGTACAGGAACGGCTTCAGTCATAGTGAGCCATGGCGAGCAGCCCCGGGCGTGGAGGCCCGGGGCGCGCAGCCCCGGGCGTGGAGGCCCGGGGCGCGCAGCCCCGGGCGTGGAGGCCCGGGGCGCGCAGCCCCGGGCGTGGAGGCCCGGGGCGCGCAGCCCCGGGCGTGGAGGCCCGGGGCGCGCAGCCCCGGGCGTGGAGGCCCGGGGCGCGCAGCCCCGGGCGTGGAGGCCCGGGGCGCGCAGCCCCGGGCGTGGAGGCCCGGGGCGCGCAGCCCCGGGCGTGGAGGCCCGGGGCGCGCAGCCCCGGGCGTGGAGGCCCGGGGCGCGCAGCCCCGGGCGTGGAGGCCCGGGGCGCGCAGCCCCGGGCGTGGAGGCCCGGGGCGCGCAGCCCCGGGCGTGGAGGCCCGGGGCGCGCAGCCCCGGGCGTGGAGGCCCGGGGCGCGCAGCCCCGGGCGTGGAGGCCCGGGGCGCGCAGCCCCGGGCGTGGAGGCCCGGGGCGCGCAGCCCCGGGCGTGGAGGCCCGGGGCGCGCAGCCCCGGGCGTGGAGGCCCGGGGCGCGCAGCCCCGGGCCTGGAGGCCCGGGGCGCGCAGCCCCGGGCCTGGAGGCCCGGGGCGCGCAGCCCCGGGCCTGGAGGCCCGGGGCGCGCAGCCCCGGGCCTGGAGGCCCGGGGCGCGCAGCCCCGGGCCTGGAGGCCCGGGGCGCGCAGCCCCGGGCCTGGAGGCCCGGGGCGCGCAGCCCCGGGCCTGGAGGCCCGGGGCGCGCAGCCCCGGGCCTGGAGGCCCGGGGCGCGCAGCCCCGGGCCTGGAGGCCCGGGGCGCGCAGCCCCGGGCCTGGAGGCCCGGGGCGCGCAGCCCCGGGCCTGGAGGCCCGGGGCGCGCAGCCCCGGGCCTGGAGGCCCGGGGCGCGCAGCCCCGGGCCTGGAGGCCCGGGGCGCGCAGCCCCGGGCCTGGAGGCCCGGGGCGCGCAGCCCCGGGCCTGGAGGCCCGGGGCGCGCAGCCCCGGGCCTGGAGGCCCGGGGCGAGCGGGGCACTTCCCATTCTGTGTCTCCAATCCCTCGGAACTTTCCGGGGAGTTTCTGAGCTGAGACCCCAGTGTCTGGAGGCTGTTTCGGGTTCTGTGACCCCTTTCTCTCAGGTACAGGGTGACTGCCTTCTCTCAGGCTCCAGCCATGGTGAGCCATCGTAATGACTCAGGGCCTGGAGGCCGGGGCTCGTAGCAGGTGTTTGGGATTCTGGGTTTCGCATCCCTCGGTCCTGACCCGGGAGTACCGGAGTGGAGAGGATGGGTTGTTGGCTTTTCAGGATTCAGGCATATGTCTCCTTGGGATTTTAGGCTTGTAGTATAGTCCCTGGTAGGGCTGCTTGGAATTCTGTGTCTCCCACTTCTCCATCCTTCCCCGTAAGTTTCTGAGCTGAGACCCCAAGGTCTGGACTCTGTGTGGGAAACACTGGCCCGTTTCTGTCACTGACAGGGAGAGGCTTCAGCCCTGATGCGCCATGGAAAGATAGAGCCCCGGGCGTGGAGGCCCAGGTCGACCAGGAGCACTACCCATTTGGCGAATCCGATCCCTCGGAACTTGCCCGGGATTTTCTGAGCAGGGAACCCAGGGCCTGGAGGGTGTTTGTGTTTGTGTGACCCCTTCTCTAAGGTACAGGAACGGCTTCAGTCATAGTGAGCCATGGCGAGCAGCCCCGGGCGTGGAGGCCCGGGGCGAGCAGCCCCGGGCGTGGAGGCCCGGGGCGAGCAGCCCCGGGCGTGGAGGCCCGGGGCGAGCAGCCCCGGGCGTGGAGGCCCGGGGCGAGCAGCCCCGGGCGTGGAGGCCCGGGGCGAGCAGCCCCGGGCGTGGAGGCCCGGGGCGAGCAGCCCCGGGCCTGGAGGCCCGGGGCGAGCAGCCCCGGGCCTGGAGGCCCGGGGCGAGCAGCCCCGGGCCTGGAGGCCCGGGGCGAGCAGCCCCGGGCCTGGAGGCCCGGGGCGAGCAGCCCCGGGCCTGGAGGCCCGGGGCGAGCAGCCCCGGGCCTGGAGGCCCGGGGCGAGCAGCCCCGGGCCTGGAGGCCCGGGGCGAGCAGCCCCGGGCCTGGAGGCCCGGGGCGAGCAGCCCCGGGCCTGGAGGCCCGGGGCGAGCAGCCCCGGGCCTGGAGGCCCGGGGCGAGCAGCCCCGGGCCTGGAGGCCCGGGGCGAGCAGCCCCGGGCCTGGAGGCCCGGGGCGAGCAGCCCCGGGCCTGGAGGCCCGGGGCGAGCAGCCCCGGGCCTGGAGGCCCGGGGCGAGCAGCCCCGGGCCTGGAGGCCCGGGGCGAGCAGCCCCGGGCCTGGAGGCCCGGGGCGAGCAGCCCCGGGCCTGGAGGCCCGGGGCGAGCAGCCCCGGGCCTGGAGGCCCGGGGCGAGCAGCCCCGGGCCTGGAGGCCCGGGGCGAGCAGCCCCGGGCCTGGAGGCCCGGGGCGAGCAGCCCCGGGCCTGGAGGCCCGGGGCGAGCAGCCCCGGGCCTGGAGGCCCGGGGCGAGCAGCCCCGGGCCTGGAGGCCCGGGGCGAGCAGCCCCGGGCCTGGAGGCCCGGGGCGAGCAGCCCCGGGCCTGGAGGCCCGGGGCGAGCAGCCCCGGGCCTGGAGGCCCGGGGCGAGCAGCCCCGGGCCTGGAGGCCCGGGGCGAGCAGCCCCGGGCCTGGAGGCCCGGGGCGAGCAGCCCCGGGCCTGGAGGCCCGGGGCGAGCAGCCCCGGGCCTGGAGGCCCGGGGCGAGCAGCCCCGGGCCTGGAGGCCCGGGGCGAGCAGCCCCGGGCCTGGAGGCCCGGGGCGAGCAGCCCCGGGCCTGGAGGCCCGGGGCGAGCAGCCCCGGGCCTGGAGGCCCGGGGCGAGCAGCCCCGGGCCTGGAGGCCCGGGGCGAGCAGCCCCGGGCCTGGAGGCCCGGGGCGAGCAGCCCCGGGCCTGGAGGCCCGGGGCGAGCAGCCCCGGGCCTGGAGGCCCGGGGCGAGCAGCCCCGGGCCTGGAGGCCCGGGGCGAGCAGCCCCGGGCCTGGAGGCCCGGGGCGAGCAGCCCCGGGCCTGGAGGCCCGGGGCGAGCAGCCCCGGGCCTGGAGGCCCGGGGCGAGCAGCCCCGGGCCTGGAGGCCCGGGGCGAGCAGCCCCGGGCCTGGAGGCCCGGGGCGAGCAGCCCCGGGCCTGGAGGCCCGGGGCGAGCAGCCCCGGGCCTGGAGGCCCGGGGCGAGCAGCCCCGGGCCTGGAGGCCCGGGGCGAGCAGCCCCGGGCCTGGAGGCCCGGGGCGAGCAGCCCCGGGCCTGGAGGCCCGGGGCGAGCAGCCCCGGGCCTGGAGGCCCGGGGCGAGCAGCCCCGGGCCTGGAGGCCCGGGGCGAGCAGCCCCGGGCCTGGAGGCCCGGGGCGAGCAGCCCCGGGCCTGGAGGCCCGGGGCGAGCAGCCCCGGGCCTGGAGGCCCGGGGCGAGCAGCCCCGGGCCTGGAGGCCCGGGGCGAGCAGCCCCGGGCCTGGAGGCCCGGGGCGAGCAGCCCCGGGCCTGGAGGCCCGGGGCGAGCAGCCCCGGGCCTGGAGGCCCGGGGCGAGCAGCCCCGGGCCTGGAGGCCCGGGGCGAGCAGCCCCGGGCCTGGAGGCCCGGGGCGAGCAGCCCCGGGCCTGGAGGCCCGGGGCGAGCAGCCCCGGGCCTGGAGGCCCGGGGCGAGCAGCCCCGGGCCTGGAGGCCCGGGGCGAGCAGCCCCGGGCCTGGAGGCCCGGGGCGAGCAGCCCCGGGCCTGGAGGCCCGGGGCGAGCAGCCCCGGGCCTGGAGGCCCGGGGCGAGCAGCCCCGGGCCTGGAGGCCCGGGGCGAGCAGCCCCGGGCCTGGAGGCCCGGGGCGAGCAGCCCCGGGCCTGGAGGCCCGGGGCGAGCAGCCCCGGGCCTGGAGGCCCGGGGCGAGCAGCCCCGGGCCTGGAGGCCCGGGGCGAGCAGCCCCGGGCCTGGAGGCCCGGGGCGAGCAGCCCCGGGCCTGGAGGCCCGGGGCGAGCAGCCCCGGGCCTGGAGGCCCGGGGCGAGCAGCCCCGGGCCTGGAGGCCCGGGGCGAGCAGCCCCGGGCCTGGAGGCCCGGGGCGAGCAGCCCCGGGCCTGGAGGCCCGGGGCGAGCAGCCCCGGGCCTGGAGGCCCGGGGCGAGCAGCCCCGGGCCTGGAGGCCCGGGGCGAGCAGCCCCGGGCCTGGAGGCCCGGGGCGAGCAGCCCCGGGCCTGGAGGCCCGGGGCGAGCAGCCCCGGGCCTGGAGGCCCGGGGCGAGCAGCCCCGGGCCTGGAGGCCCGGGGCGAGCAGCCCCGGGCCTGGAGGCCCGGGGCGAGCAGCCCCGGGCCTGGAGGCCCGGGGCGAGCAGCCCCGGGCCTGGAGGCCCGGGGCGAGCAGCCCCGGGCCTGGAGGCCCGGGGCGAGCAGCCCCGGGCCTGGAGGCCCGGGGCGAGCAGCCCCGGGCCTGGAGGCCCGGGGCGAGCAGCCCCGGGCCTGGAGGCCCGGGGCGAGCAGCCCCGGGCCTGGAGGCCCGGGGCGAGCAGCCCCGGGCCTGGAGGCCCGGGGCGAGCAGCCCCGGGCCTGGAGGCCCGGGGCGAGCAGCCCCGGGCCTGGAGGCCCGGGGCGAGCAGCCCCGGGCCTGGAGGCCCGGGGCGAGCAGCCCCGGGCCTGGAGGCCCGGGGCGAGCAGCCCCGGGCCTGGAGGCCCGGGGCGAGCAGCCCCGGGCCTGGAGGCCCGGGGCGAGCAGCCCCGGGCCTGGAGGCCCGGGGCGAGCAGCCCCGGGCCTGGAGGCCCGGGGCGAGCAGCCCCGGGCCTGGAGGCCCGGGGCGAGCAGCCCCGGGCCTGGAGGCCCGGGGCGAGCAGCCCCGGGCCTGGAGGCCCGGGGCGAGCAGCCCCGGGCCTGGAGGCCCGGGGCGAGCAGCCCCGGGCCTGGAGGCCCGGGGCGAGCAGCCCCGGGCCTGGAGGCCCGGGGCGAGCAGCCCCGGGCCTGGAGGCCCGGGGCGAGCAGCCCCGGGCCTGGAGGCCCGGGGCGAGCAGCCCCGGGCCTGGAGGCCCGGGGCGAGCAGCCCCGGGCCTGGAGGCCCGGGGCGAGCAGCCCCGGGCCTGGAGGCCCGGGGCGAGCAGCCCCGGGCCTGGAGGCCCGGGGCGAGCAGCCCCGGGCCTGGAGGCCCGGGGCGAGCAGCCCCGGGCCTGGAGGCCCGGGGCGAGCAGCCCCGGGCCTGGAGGCCCGGGGCGAGCAGCCCCGGGCCTGGAGGCCCGGGGCGAGCAGCCCCGGGCCTGGAGGCCCGGGGCGAGCAGCCCCGGGCCTGGAGGCCCGGGGCGAGCAGCCCCGGGCCTGGAGGCCCGGGGCGAGCAGCCCCGGGCCTGGAGGCCCGGGGCGAGCAGCCCCGGGCCTGGAGGCCCGGGGCGAGCAGCCCCGGGCCTGGAGGCCCGGGGCGAGCAGCCCCGGGCCTGGAGGCCCGGGGCGAGCAGCCCCGGGCCTGGAGGCCCGGGGCGAGCAGCCCCGGGCCTGGAGGCCCGGGGCGAGCAGCCCCGGGCCTGGAGGCCCGGGGCGAGCAGCCCCGGGCCTGGAGGCCCGGGGCGAGCAGCCCCGGGCCTGGAGGCCCGGGGCGAGCAGCCCCGGGCCTGGAGGCCCGGGGCGAGCAGCCCCGGGCCTGGAGGCCCGGGGCGAGCAGCCCCGGGCCTGGAGGCCCGGGGCGAGCAGCCCCGGGCCTGGAGGCCCGGGGCGAGCAGCCCCGGGCCTGGAGGCCCGGGGCGAGCAGCCCCGGGCCTGGAGGCCCGGGGCGAGCAGCCCCGGGCCTGGAGGCCCGGGGCGAGCAGCCCCGGGCCTGGAGGCCCGGGGCGAGCAGCCCCGGGCCTGGAGGCCCGGGGCGAGCAGCCCCGGGCCTGGAGGCCCGGGGCGAGCAGCCCCGGGCCTGGAGGCCCGGGGCGAGCAGCCCCGGGCCTGGAGGCCCGGGGCGAGCAGCCCCGGGCCTGGAGGCCCGGGGCGAGCAGCCCCGGGCCTGGAGGCCCGGGGCGAGCAGCCCCGGGCCTGGAGGCCCGGGGCGAGCAGCCCCGGGCCTGGAGGCCCGGGGCGAGCAGCCCCGGGCCTGGAGGCCCGGGGCGAGCAGCCCCGGGCCTGGAGGCCCGGGGCGAGCAGCCCCGGGCCTGGAGGCCCGGGGCGAGCAGCCCCGGGCCTGGAGGCCCGGGGCGAGCAGCCCCGGGCCTGGAGGCCCGGGGCGAGCAGCCCCGGGCCTGGAGGCCCGGGGCGAGCAGCCCCGGGCCTGGAGGCCCGGGGCGAGCAGCCCCGGGCCTGGAGGCCCGGGGCGAGCAGCCCCGGGCCTGGAGGCCCGGGGCGAGCAGCCCCGGGCCTGGAGGCCCGGGGCGAGCAGCCCCGGGCCTGGAGGCCCGGGGCGAGCAGCCCCGGGCCTGGAGGCCCGGGGCGAGCAGCCCCGGGCCTGGAGGCCCGGGGCGAGCAGCCCCGGGCCTGGAGGCCCGGGGCGAGCAGCCCCGGGCCTGGAGGCCCGGGGCGAGCAGCCCCGGGCCTGGAGGCCCGGGGCGAGCAGCCCCGGGCCTGGAGGCCCGGGGCGAGCAGCCCCGGGCCTGGAGGCCCGGGGCGAGCAGCCCCGGGCCTGGAGGCCCGGGGCGAGCAGCCCCGGGCCTGGAGGCCCGGGGCGAGCAGCCCCGGGCCTGGAGGCCCGGGGCGAGCAGCCCCGGGCCTGGAGGCCCGGGGCGAGCAGCCCCGGGCCTGGAGGCCCGGGGCGAGCAGCCCCGGGCCTGGAGGCCCGGGGCGAGCAGCCCCGGGCCTGGAGGCCCGGGGCGAGCAGCCCCGGGCCTGGAGGCCCGGGGCGAGCAGCCCCGGGCCTGGAGGCCCGGGGCGAGCAGCCCCGGGCCTGGAGGCCCGGGGCGAGCAGCCCCGGGCCTGGAGGCCCGGGGCGAGCAGCCCCGGGCCTGGAGGCCCGGGGCGAGCAGCCCCGGGCCTGGAGGCCCGGGGCGAGCAGCCCCGGGCCTGGAGGCCCGGGGCGAGCAGCCCCGGGCCTGGAGGCCCGGGGCGAGCAGCCCCGGGCCTGGAGGCCCGGGGCGAGCAGCCCCGGGCCTGGAGGCCCGGGGCGAGCAGCCCCGGGCCTGGAGGCCCGGGGCGAGCAGCCCCGGGCCTGGAGGCCCGGGGCGAGCAGCCCCGGGCCTGGAGGCCCGGGGCGAGCAGCCCCGGGCCTGGAGGCCCGGGGCGAGCAGCCCCGGGCCTGGAGGCCCGGGGCGAGCAGCCCCGGGCCTGGAGGCCCGGGGCGAGCAGCCCCGGGCCTGGAGGCCCGGGGCGAGCAGCCCCGGGCCTGGAGGCCCGGGGCGAGCAGCCCCGGGCCTGGAGGCCCGGGGCGAGCAGCCCCGGGCCTGGAGGCCCGGGGCGAGCAGCCCCGGGCCTGGAGGCCCGGGGCGAGCAGCCCCGGGCCTGGAGGCCCGGGGCGAGCAGCCCCGGGCCTGGAGGCCCGGGGCGAGCAGCCCCGGGCCTGGAGGCCCGGGGCGAGCAGCCCCGGGCCTGGAGGCCCGGGGCGAGCGGGGCACTTCCCATTCTGTGTCTCCAATCCCTCGGAACTTTCCGGGGAGTTTCTGAGCTGAGACCCCAGTGTCTGGAGGCTGTTTCGGGTTCTGTGACCCCTTTCTCTCAGGTACAGGGTGACTGCCTTCTCTCAGGCTCCAGCCATGGTGAGCCATCGTAATGACTCAGGGCCTGGAGGCCGGGGCTCGTAGCAGGTGTTTGGGATTCTGGGTTTCGCATCCCTCGGTCCTGACCCGGGAGTACCGGAGTGGAGAGGATGGGTTGTTGGCTTTTCAGGATTCAGGCATATGTCTCCTTGGGATTTTAGGCTTGTAGTATAGTCCCTGGTAGGGCTGCTTGGAATTCTGTGTCTCCCACTTCTCCATCCTTCCCCGTAAGTTTCTGAGCTGAGACCCCAAGAACTGGACTCTGTGTGGGAAACACTGGCCCGTTTCTGTCACTGACAGGGAGAGGCTTCAGCCCTGATGCGCCATGGAAAGATAGAGCCCCGGGCGTGGAGGCCCAGGTCGACCAGGAGCACTACCCATTTGGCGAATCCGATCCCTCGGAACTTGCCCGGGATTTTCTGAGCAGGGAACCCAGGGCCTGGAGGGTGTTTGTGTTTGTGTGACCCCTTCTCTAAGGTACAGGAACGGCTTCAGTCATAGTGAGCCATGGCGAGCAGCCCCGGGCGTGGAGGCCCGGGGCGAGCGTGGCACTTCCCATTCTGTGTCTCCAATCCCTCGGAACTTTCCGGGGAGTTTCTGAGCTGAGACCCCAGTGTCTGGAGGCTGTTTCGGGTTCTGTGACCTCTTTCTCTCAGGTACAGGGTGACTGCCTTCTCTCAGGCTCCAACCATGGTGAGCCATCGTAATGTCTCAGGGCCTGGAGGCCGGGGCTCGTAGCAGGTGTTTGGGATTCTGGGTCTCGCATCCCTCGGTCCTGACCCGGGAGTACCGGAGTGGAGAGGAAGGGTTGTTGGCTTTTCAGGAATCAGGCATATGTCTCCTTGGGATTTTAGGCTTGTAGTATAGTCCCTGGTAGGGCTGCTTGGAATTCTGTGTCTCCCACTTCTCCATCCTTCCCCGTAAGTTTCTGAGCTGAGACCCCAAGGTCTGGACTCTGTGTGGGAAACACTGGCCCGTTTCTGTCACTGACAGGGAGAGGCTTCAGCCCTGATGCGCCATGGAAAGATAGAGCCCCGGGCGTGGAGGCCCGGGTCGACCAGGAGCACTACCCATTTGGCGAATCCGATCCCTCGGAACTTGCCCGGATTTTCTGAGCAGGGAACCCAGGGCCTGGAGGGTGTTTGTGTTTGTGTGACCCCCTTCTCTAAGGTACAGGAACGGCTTCAGTCATAGTGAGCCATGGCGAGCAGCCCCGGGCGTGGAGGCCCGGGGCGAGCAGCCCCGGGCGTGGAGGCCCGGGGCGAGCAGCCCCGGGCGTGGAGGCCCGGGGCGAGCAGCCCCGGGCGTGGAGGCCCGGGCGAGCAGCCCCGGGCGTGGAGGCCCGGGGCGAGCAGCCCCGGGCGTGGAGGCCCGGGGCGAGCAGCCCCGGGCGTGGAGGCCCGGGGCGAGCAGCCCCGGGCGTGGAGGCCCGGGGCGAGCAGCCCCGGGCGTGGAGGCCCGGGGCGAGCAGCCCCCGGGCCTGGAGGCCCGGGGCGAGCAGCCCCGGGCCTGGAGGCCCGGGCGAGCAGCCCCGGGCCTGGAGGCCCGGGGCGAGCAGCCCCGGGCCTGGAGGCCCGGGGCGAGCAGCCCCGGGCCTGGAGGCCCGGGGCGAGCAGCCCCGGGCCTGGAGGCCCGGGGCGAGCAGCCCCGGGCCTGGAGGCCCGGGGCGAGCAGCCCCGGGCCTGGAGGCCCGGGGCGAGCAGCCCCGGGCCTGGAGGCCCGGGGCGAGCAGCCCCGGGCCTGGAGGCCCGGGGCGAGCAGCCCCGGGCCTGGAGGCCCGGGGCGAGCAGCCCCGGGCCTGGAGGCCCGGGGCGAGCAGCCCCGGGCCTGGAGGCCCGGGGCGAGCAGCCCCGGGCCTGGAGGCCCGGGGCGAGCAGCCCCGGGCCTGGAGGGCCCGGGGCGAGCAGCCCCGGCCTGGAGGCCCGGGGCGAGCAGCCCCGGGCCTGGAGGCCCGGGGCGAGCAGCCCCGGGCCTGGAGGCCCGGGGCGAGCAGCCCCGGGCCTGGAGGCCCGGGGCGAGCAGCCCCGGGCCTGGAGGCCCGGGGCGAGCAGCCCCGGGCCTGGAGGCCCGGGGCGAGCAGCCCCGGGCCTGGAGGCCCGGGGCGAGCAGCCCCGGGCCTGGAGGCCCGGGGCGAGCAGCCCCGGGCCTGGAGGCCCGGGGCGAGCAGCCCCGGGCCTGGAGGCCCGGGGCGAGCAGCCCCGGGCCTGGAGGCCCGGGGCGAGCAGCCCCGGGCCTGGAGGCCCGGGGCGAGCAGCCCCGGGCCTGGAGGCCCGGGGCGAGCAGCCCCGGGCCTGGAGGCCCGGGGCGAGCAGCCCCGGGCCTGGAGGCCCGGGGCGAGCAGCCCCGGGCCTGGAGGCCCGGGGCGAGCAGCCCCGGGCCTGGAGGCCCGGGGCGAGCAGCCCCGGGCCTGGAGGCCCGGGGCGAGCAGCCCCGGGCCTGGAGGCCGGGGCGAGCAGCCCCGGGCCTGGAGGCCCGGGGCGAGCAGCCCCGGGCCTGGAGGCCCGGGGCGAGCAGCCCCGGGCCTGGAGGCCCGGGGCGAGCAGCCCCGGGCCTGGAGGCCCGGGGCGAGCAGCCCCGGGCCTGGAGGCCCGGGGCGAGCGGGGCACTTCCCATTCTGTGTCTCCAATCCCTCGGAACTTTCCGGGGAGTTTCTGAGCTGAGACCCCAGTGTCTGGAGGCTGTTTCGGGTTCTGTGACCCCTTTCTCTCAGGTACAGGGTGACTGCCTTCTCTCAGGCTCCAGCCATGGTGAGCCATCGTAATGACTCAGGGCCTGGAGGCCGGGGCTCGTAGCAGGTGTTTGGGATTCTGGGTTTCGCATCCCTCGGTCCTGACCCGGGAGTACCGGAGTGGAGAGGATGGGTTGTTGGCTTTTTCAGGATTCAGGCATATGTCTCCTTGGGATTTTAGGCTTGTAGTATAGTCCCTGTAGGGCTGCTTGGAATTCTGTGTCTCCCACTTCTCCATCCTTCCCCGTAAGTTTCTGAGCTGAGACCCAAGTCTGGACTCTGTGTGGGAAACACTGGCCCGTTTCTGTCACTGACAGGGAGAGGCTTCAG
This sequence comes from Prionailurus viverrinus, assembly GCF_022837055.1. Taxonomy (NCBI): domain Eukaryota; kingdom Metazoa; phylum Chordata; class Mammalia; order Carnivora; family Felidae; genus Prionailurus; species Prionailurus viverrinus. The sequence goes on from NW_025927515.1 coordinate 60,384, forward strand.
CCCTGATGCGCCATGGAAAGATAGAGCCCCGGGCGTGGAGGCCCAGGTCGACCAGGAGCACTACCCATTTGGCGAATCCGATCCCTCGGAACTTGCCCGGGATTTTCTGAGCAGGGAACCCAGGGCCTGGAGGGTGTTTGTGTTTGTGTGACCCCTTCTCTAAGGTACAGGAACGGCTTCAGTCATAGTGAGCCATGGCGAGCAGCCCCGGGCGTGGAGGCCCGGGGCGAGCGTGGCACTTCCCATTCTGTGTCTCCAATCCCTCGGAACTTTCCGGGGAGTTTCTGAGCTGAGACCCCAGTGTCTGGAGGCTGTTTCGGGTTCTGTGACCTCTTTCTCTCAGGTACAGGGTGACTGCCTTCTCTCAGGCTCCAACCATGGTGAGCCATCGTAATGTCCTCAGGGCCTGGAGGCCGGGGCTCGTAGCAGGTGTTTGGGATCTGGGTCTCGCATCCCTCGGTCCTGACCCGGGAGTACCGGAGTGGAGAGGAAGGGTTGTTGGCTTTTCAGGAATCAGGCATATGTCTCCTTGGGATTTTAGGCTTGTAGTATAGTCCCTGGTAGGGCTGCTTGGAATTCTGTGTCTCCCACTTCTCCATCCTTCCCCGTAAGTTTCTGAGCTGAGACCCCAAGGTCTGGACTCTGTGTGGGGAAACACTGGCCCGTTTCTGTCACTGACAGGGAGAGGCTTCAGCCCTTGATGCGCCATGGAAAGATAGAGCCCCGGGCGTGGAGGCCCGGGTCGACCAGGAGCACTACCCATTTGGCGAATCCGATCCCTCGGAACTTGCCCGGGATTTTCTGAGCAGGGAACCCAGGGCCTGGAGGGTGTTTGTGTTTGTGTGACCCCCTTCTCTCAGGTACAGGAACGGCTTCAGTCATAGTGAGCCATGGCGAGCAGCCCCGGCGTGGAGGCCCGGGGCGAGCAGCCCCGGGCGTGGAGGCCCGGGGCGAGCAGCCCGGGCGTGAGGCCCGGGGCGAGCAGCCCCGGGCGTGGAGGCCCGGGGCGAGCAGCCCCGGGCGTGGAGGCCCGGGGGCGAGCAGCCCCGGGCGTGGAGGCCCGGGCGAGCAGCCCCCGGGCGTGGAGGCCCCGGGGGCGAGCAGCCCCGGGGCGTGGAGGCCCGGGGCGAGCAGCCCCGGGCCTGGAGGCCCGGGGCGAGCAGCCCCGGGCGTGGAGGCCCGGGGCGAGCAGCCCCGGGCCTGGAGGCCCGGGGCGAGCAGCCCCGGGCCTGGAGGCCCGGGGCGAGCAGCCCCGGGCGTGGAGGCCCGGGGCGAGCAGCCCCGGGCCTGGAGGCCCGGGGCGAGCAGCCCCGGGCCTGGAGGCCCGGGGCGAGCAGCCCCCGGGCTGGAGGCCCGGGGCGAGCAGCCCCGGGCCTGGAGGCCGGGGCGAGCAGCCCCGGGCCTGGAGGCCCGGGGCGAGCAGCCCCGGGCCTGGAGGCCCGGGGCGAGCAGCCCCGGGCCTGGAGGCCCGGGGCGAGCAGCCCCGGGCCTGGAGGCCCGGGGGCGAGCAGCCCCGGGCCTGGAGGCCGGGGCGAGCAGCCCCGGGCCTGGAGGCCCGGGGGGCGAGCAGCCCCGGGCCTGGAGGCCCGGGCGAGCAGCCCCGGGCCTGGAGGCCCGGGGCGAGCAGCCCCGGGCCTGGAGGCCCGGGGCGAGCAGCCCCGGGCCTGGAGGCCCGGGGCGAGCAGCCCCGGGCCTGGAGGCCCGGGGCGAGCAGCCCCGGGCCTGGAGGCCCGGGGCGAGCAGCCCCGGGCCTGGAGCCCGGGGCGAGCAGCCCCGGGCCTGGAGGCCCGGGGCGAGCAGCCCCGGGCCTGGAGGCCCGGGGCGAGCAGCCCCGGGCCTGGAGGCCCGGGGCGAGCAGCCCCGGGCCTGGAGGCCCGGGGCGAGCAGCCCCGGGCCTGGAGGCCCGGGGCGAGCAGCCCCGGGCCTGGAGGCCCGGGGCGAGCAGCCCCGGGCCTGGAGGCCCGGGGCGAGCAGCCCCGGGCCTGGAGGCCCGGGGCGAGCAGCCCCCGGGCCTGGAGGCCCGGGGCGAGCAGCCCGGGCCTGGAGGCCCGGGGCGAGCAGCCCCGGGCCTGGAGGCCCGGGGCGAGCAGCCCCGGGCCTGGAGGCCCGGGGCGAGCAGCCCCGGGCCTGGAGGCCCGGGGCGAGCAGCCCCGGGCCTGGAGGCCCGGGGCGAGCAGCCCCGGGCCTGGAGGCCCGGGGCGAGCAGCCCCGGGCCTGGAGGCCCGGGGCGAGCAGCCCCGGGCCTGGAGGCCCGGGGCGAGCAGCCCCGGGCCTGGAGGCCCGGGGCGAGCAGCCCCGGCCTGGAGGCCCGGGGCGAGCAGCCCCGGGCCTGGAGGCCCGGGGCGAGCAGCCCCGGCCTGGAGGCCCGGGGCGAGCAGCCCCCGGGCCTGGAGGCCCGGGGCGAGCAGCCCCGGGCCTGGAGGCCCGGGGCGAGCAGCCCCGGGCCTGGAGGCCCGGGGCGAGCAGCCCCGGGCCTGGAGGCCCGGGGCGAGCAGCCCCGGGCCTGGAGGCCCGGGGCGAGCAGCCCCGGGCCTGGAGGCCCGGGGCGAGCAGGCCCCGGGCCTGGAGGCCCGGGGCGAGCAGCCCCGGGCCTGGAGGCCCGGGGCGAGCAGCCCCGGGCCTGGAGGCCCGGGGCGAGCAGCCCCGGGCCTGGAGGCCCGGGGCGAGCAGCCCCGGGCCTGGAGGCCCGGGGCGAGCAGCCCCGGGCCTGGAGGCCCGGGGCGAGCAGCCCCCGGGCCTGGGAGGCCCGGGCGAGCAGCCCCGGGCCTGGAGGCCCGGGGCGAGCAGCCCCGGGCCTGGAGGCCCGGGGCGAGCAGCCCCGGGCCTGGAGGCCCGGGGCGAGCAGCCCCGGGCCTGGAGGCCCGGGGCGAGGCAGCCCCGGGCCTGGAGGCCCGGGGCGAGCAGCCCCGGCCTGGAGGCCCGGGGCGAGCAGCCCCGGGCCTGGAGGCCCGGGGCGAGCAGCCCGGGCCTGGGAGGCCCGGGGCGAGCAGCCCCGGGCCTGGAGGCCCGGGGCGAGCAGCCCCGGGCCTGGAGGCCCGGGGCGAGCAGCCCCGGGCCTGGAGGCCCGGGGCGAGCAGCCCCGGGCCTGGAGGCCCGGGGCGAGCAGCCCCCGGGCCTGGAGGCCCGGGGCGAGCAGCCCCGGGCCTGGAGGCCCGGGGCGAGCAGCCCCGGGCCTGGAGGCCCGGGGCGAGCAGCCCCGGGCCCTGGGAGGCCCGGGGCGAGCAGGCCCCGGGCCTGGAGGCCCGGGGCGAGCAGCCCCCGGGGCCTGGAGGCCCGGGGCGAGCAGCCCCGGGCCTGGAGGCCCGGGGCGAGCAGCCCCGGGCCTGGAGGCCCGGGGCGAGCAGCCCCGGGCCTGGAGGCCCGGGGCGAGCAGCCCCGGGCCTGGAGGCCCGGGGCGAGCAGCCCCGGGCCTGGAGGCCCGGGCGAGCAGCC
>NW_025927516.1:0-60519 GCF_022837055.1 Prionailurus viverrinus
CCGGGTCGACCAGGAGCACAACCCATTTGGCGTATCCCATCCCTCGGAACTTGCCCGGGATTTTCTGAGCAGGGAACCCAGGGACTGGAGGGTGTTTGTGTTTGTGTGATCCCTTCTCTCAGGTACAGGAACGGCTTAAGTCATAGTGAGCCATGGCGAGTAGCCCCGGGCGTGGAGGCCCGGGGCGAGCAGCCCCGGGCGTGGAGGCCCGGGGCGAGCAGCCCCGGGCGTGGAGGCCCGGGGCGAGCAGCCCCGGGCGAGGAGGCCCGGGGCGAGCAGCCCCGGGCGTGGAGGCCCGGGGCGAGCAGCCCCGGGCGTGGAGGCCCGGGGCGAGCAGCCCCGGGCGAGGAGGCCCGGGGCGAGCAGCCCCGGGCCTGGAGGCCAGGGCGAGCGTGGCACTTCCCATTCTGTGTCTCCAATCCCTCGGAACTTTCCGGGGAGTTTCTGAGCTGAGACCCCAGTGTCTGGAGGCTGTTTCGGGTTCTGTGACCTCTTTCTCTCAGGTACAGGGTGACTGCCTTCTCTCAGGCTCCAACCATGGTGAGCCATCGTAATGTCTCAGGGCCTGGAGGCCGGGGCTCGTAGCAGGTGTTTGGGATTCTGGGTCTCGCATCCCTCGGTCCTGACGCGGGAGTACCGGAGTGGAGAGGAAGGGTTGTTGGCTTTTCAGGATTCAGGCATATGTCTCCTTGGGATTTTAGGCTTGTAGTATAGTCCCTGGTAGGGCTGCTTGGAATTCTGTGTCTCCCACTTCGCCATCCTTCCCCGTAAGTTTCTGAGCTGAGACCCCAAGGTCTGGACTCTGTGTGGGAAACACTGGCCCGTTTCTGTCACTGACAGGGAGAGGCTTCAGCCCTGATGCGCCATGGAAAGAAAAAGCCCCGGGCGTGGAGGCCCGGGTCGACCAGGAGCACTACCCATTTGGCGAATCCGATCCCTCGGAACTTGCCCGGGATTTTCTGAGCAGGGAACCCAGGGCCTGGAGGGTGTTTGTGTTTGTCTGACCCCTTCTCTAAGGTACAGGAACGGCTTCAGTCATAGTGAGCCATGGCGAGCAGCCCCGGGCGAGGAGGCCCGGGGCGAGCAGCCCCGGGCGAGGAGGCCCGGGGCGAGCAGCCCCGGGCGAGGAGGCCCGGGGCGAGCAGCCCCGGGCGAGGAGGCCCGGGGCGAGCAGCCCCGGGCGAGGAGGCCCGGGGCGAGCAGCCCCGGGCCTGGAGGCCAGGGGCGAGCAGCCCCGGGCCTGGAGGCCCGGGGCGAGCAGCCCCGGGCCTGGAGGCCAGGGTCGAGCAGCCCCGGGCCTGGAGGCCCGGGGCGAGCAGCCCCGGGCCTGGAGGCCCGGGGCGAGCAGCCCCGGGCCTGGAGGCCCGGGGCGAGCAGCCCCGGGCCTGGAGGCCCGGGGCGAGCAGCCCCGGGCCTGGAGGCCCGGGGCGAGCAGCCCCGGGCCTGGAGGCCCGGGGCGAGCAGCCCCGGGCCTGGAGGCCCGGGGCGAGCAGCCCCGGGCCTGGAGGCCCGGGGCGAGCAGCCCCGGGCCTGGAGGCCCGGGGCGAGCAGCCCCGGGCCTGGAGGCCCGGGGCGAGCAGCCCCGGGCCTGGAGGCCCGGGGCGAGCAGCCCCGGGCCTGGAGGCCCGGGGCGAGCAGCCCCGGGCCTGGAGGCCCGGGGCGAGCAGCCCCGGGCCTGGAGGCCCGGGGCGAGCAGCCCCGGGCCTGGAGGCCCGGGGCGAGCAGCCCCGGGCCTGGAGGCCCGGGGCGAGCAGCCCCGGGCCTGGAGGCCCGGGGCGAGCAGCCCCGGGCCTGGAGGCCCGGGGCGAGCAGCCCCGGGCCTGGAGGCCCGGGGCGAGCAGCCCCGGGCCTGGAGGCCCGGGGCGAGCAGCCCCGGGCCTGGAGGCCCGGGGCGAGCAGCCCCGGGCCTGGAGGCCCGGGGCGAGCAGCCCCGGGCCTGGAGGCCCGGGGCGAGCAGCCCCGGGCCTGGAGGCCCGGGGCGAGCAGCCCCGGGCCTGGAGGCCCGGGGCGAGCAGCCCCGGGCCTGGAGGCCCGGGGCGAGCAGCCCCGGGCCTGGAGGCCCGGGGCGAGCAGCCCCGGGCCTGGAGGCCCGGGGCGAGCAGCCCCGGGCCTGGAGGCCCGGGCGAGCAGCCCCGGGCCTGGAGGCCCGGGGCGAGCAGCCCCGGGCCTGGAGGCCCGGGGCGAGCAGCCCCGGGCCTGGAGGCCCGGGGCGAGCAGCCCCGGGCCTGGAGGCCCGGGGCGAGCAGCCCCGGGCCTGGAGGCCCGGGGCGAGCAGCCCCGGGCCTGGAGGCCCGGGGCGAGCAGCCCCGGGCCTGGAGGCCCGGGGCGAGCCGGGCACTTCCCATTCTGTGTCTCCAATCCCTCGGAACTTTCCGGGGAGTTTCTGAGCTGAGACCCCAGTGTCTGGAGGCTGTTTCTGGTTCTGTGACCTCTTTCTCTCAGGTACAGGGTGACTGCCTTCTCTCAGGCTCCAGCCATGGTGAGCCATCGTAATGACTCAGGGCCTGGAGGCCGGGGCTCGTAGCAGGTGTTTGGGATTCTGGGTCTCGCATCACCCGGTCCTGACCCGGGAGTACCGGAGTGGAGAGGAAGGGTTGTTGGCTTTTCAGGATTGAGGCATATGTCTCCTTGGGATTTTAGGCTTGGAGTATAGTCCCTGGTAGGGCTGCTTGGAATTCTGTGTCTCCCACTTCTCCATCCTTCCCCGTAAGTTTCTGAGCTGAGACCCCAAGGTCTGGACTCTGTGTGGGAAACACTGGCCCGTTTCTGTCACTGACAGGGAGAGGCTTCAGCCCTGATGCGCCATGTTAAGATAGAGCCCCGGGCGTGGAGGCCCGGGTCGACCAGGAGCACAACCCATTTGGCGTATCCCATCCCTCGGAACTTGCCCGGGATTTTCTGAGCAGGGAACCCAGGGACTGGAGGGTGTTTGTGTTTGTGTGATCCCTTCTCTCAGGTACAGGAACGGCTTAAGTCATAGTGAGCCATGGCGAGTAGCCCCGGGCGTGGAGGCCCGGGGCGAGCAGCCCCGGGCGTGGAGGCCCGGGGCGAGCAGCCCCGGGCGTGGAGGCCCGGGGCGAGCAGCCCCGGGCGAGGAGGCCCGGGGCGAGCAGCCCCGGGCGTGGAGGCCCGGGGCGAGCAGCCCCGGGCGTGGAGGCCCGGGGCGAGCAGCCCCGGGCGAGGAGGCCCGGGGCGAGCAGCCCCGGGCCTGGAGGCCCGGGGCGAGCAGCCCCGGGCCTGGAGGCCCGGGGCGAGCAGCCCCGGGCCTGGAGGCCCGGGGCGAGCAGCCCCGGGCCTGGAGGCCCGGGGCGAGCAGCCCCGGGCCTGGAGGCCCGGGGCGAGCAGCCCCGGGCCTGGAGGCCCGGGGCGAGCAGCCCCGGGCCTGGAGGCCCGGGGCGAGCAGCCCCGGGCCTGGAGGCCCGGGGCGAGCAGCCCCGGGCCTGGAGGCCCGGGGCGAGCAGCCCCGGGCCTGGAGGCCCGGGGCGAGCAGCCCCGGGCCTGGAGGCCCGGGGCGAGCAGCCCCGGGCCTGGAGGCCCGGGGCGAGCAGCCCCGGGCCTGGAGGCCCGGGGCGAGCAGCCCCGGGCCTGGAGGCCCGGGGCGAGCAGCCCCGGGCCTGGAGGCCCGGGGCGAGCAGCCCCGGGCCTGGAGGCCCGGGGCGAGCCGGGCACTTCCCATTCTGTGTCTCCAATCCCTCGGAACTTTCCGGGGAGTTTCTGAGCTGAGACCCCAGTGTCTGGAGGCTGTTTCTGGTTCTGTGACCTCTTCTCTCAGGTACAGGGTGACTGCCTTCTCTCAGGCTCCAGCCATGGTGAGCCATCGTAATGACTCAGGGCCTGGAGGCCGGGGCTCGTAGCAGGTGTTTGGGATTCTGGGTCTCGCATCACCCGGTCCTGACCCGGGAGTACCGGAGTGGAGAGGAAGGGTTGTTGGCTTTTCAGGATTGAGGCATATGTCTCCTTGGGATTTTAGGCTTGGAGTATAGTCCCTGGTAGGGCTGCTTGGAATTCTGTGTCTCCCACTTCTCCATCCTTCCCCGTAAGTTTCTGAGCTGAGACCCCAAGGTCTGGACTCTGTGTGGGAAACACTGGCCCGTTTCTGTCACTGACAGGGAGAGGCTTCAGCCCTGATGCGCCATGTTAAGATAGAGCCCCGGGCGTGGAGGCCCGGGTCGACCAGGAGCACAACCCATTTGGCGTATCCCATCCCTCGGAACTTGCCCGGATTTTCTGAGCAGGGAACCCAGGGACTGGAGGGTGTTTGTGTTTGTGTGATCCCTTCTCTCAGGTACAGGAACGGCTTAAGTCATAGTGAGCCATGGCGAGTAGCCCCGGGCGTGGAGGCCCGGGGCGAGCAGCCCCGGGCGTGGAGGCCCGGGGCGAGCAGCCCCGGGCGTGGAGGCCCGGGGCGAGCAGCCCCGGGCGAGGAGGCCCGGGGCGAGCAGCCCCGGGCGTGGAGGCCCGGGGCGAGCAGCCCCGGGCGTGGAGGCCCGGGGCGAGCAGCCCCGGGCGAGGAGGCCCGGGGCGAGCAGCCCCGGGCCTGGAGGCCCGGGGCGAGCAGCCCCGGGCCTGGAGGCCCGGGGCGAGCAGCCCCGGGCCTGGAGGCCCGGGGCGAGCAGCCCCGGGCCTGGAGGCCCGGGGCGAGCAGCCCCGGGCCTGGAGGCCCGGGGCGAGCAGCCCCGGGCCTGGAGGCCCGGGGCGAGCAGCCCCGGGCCTGGAGGCCCGGGGCGAGCAGCCCCGGGCCTGGAGGCCCGGGGCGAGCAGCCCCGGCCTGGAGGCCCGGGGCGAGCAGCCCCGGGCCTGGAGGCCCGGGGCGAGCAGCCCCGGGCCTGGAGGCCCGGGGCGAGCAGCCCCGGGCCTGGAGGCCCGGGGCGAGCAGCCCCGGGCCTGGAGGCCCGGGGCGAGCAGCCCCGGGCCTGGAGGCCCGGGGCGAGCAGCCCCGGGCCTGGAGGCCCGGGGCGAGCAGCCCCGGGCCTGGAGGCCCGGGGCGAGCAGCCCCGGGCCTGGAGGCCCGGGGCGAGCAGCCCCGGGCCTGGAGGCCCGGGGCGAGCAGCCCCGGGCCTGGAGGCCCGGGGCGAGCAGCCCCGGGCCTGGAGGCCCGGGGCGAGCAGCCCCGGGCCTGGAGGCCCGGGGCGAGCAGCCCCGGGCCTGGAGGCCCGGGGCGAGCAGCCCCGGGCCTGGAGGCCCGGGGCGAGCAGCCCCGGGCCTGGAGGCCCGGGGCGAGCAGCCCCGGGCCTGGAGGCCCGGGGCGAGCAGCCCCGGGCCTGGAGGCCCGGGGCGAGCAGCCCCGGGCCTGGAGGCCCGGGGCGAGCAGCCCCGGGCCTGGAGGCCCGGGGCGAGCAGCCCCGGGCCTGGAGGCCCGGGGCGAGCAGCCCCGGGCCTGGAGGCCCGGGGCGAGCAGCCCCGGGCCTGGAGGCCCGGGGCGAGCAGCCCCGGGCCTGGAGGCCCGGGGCGAGCAGCCCCGGGCCTGGAGGCCCGGGGCGAGCAGCCCCGGGCCTGGAGGCCCGGGGCGAGCAGCCCCGGGCCTGGAGGCCCGGGGCGAGCAGCCCCGGGCCTGGAGGCCCGGGGCGAGCCGGGCACTTCCCATTCTGTGTCTCCAATCCCTCGGAACTTTCCGGGGAGTTTCTGAGCTGAGACCCCAGTGTCTGGAGGCTGTTTCGGGTTCTGTGACCTCTTTCTCTCAGGTACAGGGTGACTGCCTTCTCTCAGGCTCCAGCCATGGTGAGCCATCGTAATGACTCAGGGCCTGGAGGCCGGGGCTCGTAGCAGGTGTTTGGGATTCTGGGTCTCGCATCACCCGGTCCTGACCCGGGAGTACCGGAGTGGAGAGGAAGGGTTGTTGGCTTTTCAGGATTGAGGCATATGTCTCCTTGGGATTTTAGGCTTGGAGTATAGTCCCTGGTAGGGCTGCTTGGAATTCTGTGTCTCCCACTTCTCCATCCTTCCCCGTAAGTTTCTGAGCTGAGACCCCAAGGTCTGGACTCTGTGTGGGAAACACTGGCCCGTTTCTGTCACTGACAGGGAGAGGCTTCAGCCCTGATGCGCCATGTTAAGATAGAGCCCCGGGCGTGGAGGCCCGGGTCGACCAGGAGCACAACCCATTTGGCGTATCCCATCCCTCGGAACTTGCCCGGGATTTTCTGAGCAGGGAACCCAGGGACTGGAGGGTGTTTGTGTTTGTGTGATCCCTTCTCTCAGGTACAGGAACGGCTTAAGTCATAGTGAGCCATGGCGAGTAGCCCCGGGCGTGGACGCCCGGGGCGAGCAGCCCCGGGCGTGGAGGCCCGGGGCGAGCAGCCCCGGGCGTGGAGGCCCGGGGCGAGCAGCCCCGGGCGAGGAGGCCCGGGGCGAGCAGCCCCGGGCGTGGAGGCCCGGGGCGAGCAGCCCCGGGCGTGGAGGCCCGGGGCGAGCAGCCCCGGGCGTGGAGGCCCGGGGCGAGCAGCCCCGGGCCTGGAGGCCCGGGGCGAGCAGCCCCGGGGCTGGAGGCCCGGGGCGAGCAGCCCCGGGCCTGGAGGCCCGGGGCGAGCAGCCCCGGGCCTGGAGGCCCGGGGCGAGCAGCCCCGGGGCTGGAGGCCCGGGGCGAGCAGCCCCGGGCCTGGAGGCCCGGGGCGAGCAGCCCCGGGGCTGGAGGCCCGGGGCGAGCAGCCCCGGGCCTGGAGGCCCGGGGCGAGCAGCCCCGGGCCTGGAGGCCCGGGGCGAGCAGCCCCGGGCCTGGAGGCCCGGGGCGAGCAGCCCCGGGCCTGGAGGCCCGGGGCGAGCAGCCCCGGGCCTGGAGGCCCGGGGCGAGCAGCCCCGGGCCTGGAGGCCCGGGGCGAGCAGCCCCGGGCCTGGAGGCCCGGGGCGAGCAGCCCCGGGCCTGGAGGCCCGGGGCGAGCAGCCCCGGGCCTGGAGGCCCGGGGCGAGCAGCCCCGGGCCTGGAGGCCAGGGCGAGCGTGGCACTTCCCATTCTGTGTCTCCAATCCTCGGAACTTTCCGGGGAGTTTCTGAGCTGAGACCCCAGTGTCTGGAGGCTGTTTCGGGTTCTGTGACCTCTTTCTCTCAGGTACAGGGTGACTGCCTTCTCTCAGGCTCCAACCATGGTGAGCCATCGTAATGTCTCAGGGCCTGGAGGCCGGGGCTCGTAGCAGGTGTTTGGGATTCTGGGTCTCGCATCCCTCGGTCCTGACGCGGGAGTACCGGAGTGGAGAGGAAGGGTTGTTGGCTTTTCAGGATTCAGGCATATGTCTCCTTGGGATTTTAGGCTTGTAGTATAGTCCCTGGTAGGGCTGCTTGGAATTCTGTGTCTCCCACTTCGCCATCCTTCCCCGTAAGTTTCTGAGCTGAGACCCCAAGGTCTGGACTCTGTGTGGGAAACACTGGCCCGTTTCTGTCACTGACAGGGAGAGGCTTCAGCCCTGATGCGCCATGGAAAGAAAAAGCCCCGGGCGTGGAGGCCCGGGTCGACCAGGAGCACTACCCATTTGGCGAATCCGATCCCTCGGAACTTGCCCGGGATTTTCTGAGCAGGGAACCCAGGGCCTGGAGGGTGTTTGTGTTTGTCTGACCCCTTCTCTAAGGTACAGGAACGGCTTCAGTCATAGTGAGCCATGGCGAGCAGCCCCGGGCGAGGAGGCCCGGGGCGAGCAGCCCCGGGCGAGGAGGCCCGGGGCGAGCAGCCCCGGGCGAGGAGGCCCGGGGCGAGCAGCCCCGGGCGAGGAGGCCCGGGGCGAGCAGCCCCGGGCCTGGAGGCCCGGGGCGAGCAGCCCCGGGCGAGGAGGCCCGGGGCGAGCAGCCCCGGGCCTGGAGGCCCGGGGCGAGCAGCCCCGGGCCTGGAGGCCCGGGGCGAGCAGCCCCGGGCCTGGAGGCCCGGGGCGAGCAGCCCCGGGCCTGGAGGCCCGGGGCGAGCAGCCCCGGGCCTGGAGGCCCGGGGCGAGCAGCCCCGGGCCTGGAGGCCCGGGGCGAGCAGCCCCGGGCCTGGAGGCCCGGGGCGAGCAGCCCCGGGCCTGGAGGCCCGGGGCGAGCAGCCCCGGGCCTGGAGGCCCGGGGCGAGCAGCCCCGGGCCTGGAGGCCCGGGGCGAGCAGCCCCGGGCCTGGAGGCCCGGGGCGAGCAGCCCCGGGCCTGGAGGCCCGGGGCGAGCAGCCCCGGGCCTGGAGGCCCGGGGCGAGCCGGGCACTTCCCATTCTGTGTCTCCAATCCCTCGGAACTTTCCGGGGAGTTTCTGAGCTGAGACCCCAGTGTCTGGAGGCTGTTTCTGGTTCTGTGACCTCTTTCTCTCAGGTACAGGGTGACTGCCTTCTCTCAGGCTCCAGCCATGGTGAGCCATCGTAATGACTCAGGGCCTGGAGGCCGGGGCTCGTAGCAGGTGTTTGGGATTCTGGGTCTCGCATCACCCGGTCCTGACCCGGGAGTACCGGAGTGGAGAGGAAGGGTTGTTGGCTTTTCAGGATTGAGGCATATGTCTCCTTGGGATTTTAGGCTTGGAGTATAGTCCCTGGTAGGGCTGCTTGGAATTCTGTGTCTCCCACTTCTCCATCCTTCCCCGTAAGTTTCTGAGCTGAGACCCCAAGGTCTGGACTCTGTGTGGGAAACACTGGCCCGTTTCTGTCACTGACAGGGAGAGGCTTCAGCCCTGATGCGCCATGTTAAGATAGAGCCCCGGGCGTGGAGGCCCGGGTCGACCAGGAGCACAACCCATTTGGCGTATCCCATCCCTCGGAACTTGCCCGGGATTTTCTGAGCAGGGAACCCAGGGACTGGAGGGTGTTTGTGTTTGTGTGATCCCTTCTCTCAGGTACAGGAACGGCTTAAGTCATAGTGAGCCATGGCGAGTAGCCCCGGGCGTGGAGGCCCGGGGCGAGCAGCCCCGGGCGTGGAGGCCCGGGGCGAGCAGCCCCGGGCGTGGAGGCCCGGGGCGAGCAGCCCCGGGCGAGGAGGCCCGGGGCGAGCAGCCCCGGGCGTGGAGGCCCGGGGCGAGCAGCCCCGGGCGTGGAGGCCCGGGGCGAGCAGCCCCGGGCGAGGAGGCCCGGGGCGAGCAGCCCCGGGCCTGGAGGCCAGGGCGAGCGTGGCACTTCCCATTCTGTGTCTCCAATCCCTCGGAACTTTCCGGGGAGTTTCTGAGCTGAGACCCCAGTGTCTGGAGGCTGTTTCGGGTTCTGTGACCTCTTTCTCTCAGGTACAGGGTGACTGCCTTCTCTCAGGCTCCAACCATGGTGAGCCATCGTAATGTCTCAGGGCCTGGAGGCCGGGGCTCGTAGCAGGTGTTTGGGATTCTGGGTCTCGCATCCCTCGGTCCTGACGCGGGAGTACCGGAGTGGAGAGGAAGGGTTGTTGGCTTTTCAGGATTCAGGCATATGTCTCCTTGGGATTTTAGGCTTGTAGTATAGTCCCTGGTAGGGCTGCTTGGAATTCTGTGTCTCCCACTTCGCCATCCTTCCCCGTAAGTTTCTGAGCTGAGACCCCAAGGTCTGGACTCTGTGTGGGAAACACTGGCCCGTTTCTGTCACTGACAGGGAGAGGCTTCAGCCCTGATGCGCCATGGAAAGAAAAAGCCCCGGGCGTGGAGGCCCGGGTCGACCAGGAGCACTACCCATTTGGCGAATCCGATCCCTCGGAACTTGCCCGGGATTTTCTGAGCAGGGAACCCAGGGCCTGGAGGGTGTTTGTGTTTGTCTGACCCCTTCTCTAAGGTACAGGAACGGCTTCAGTCATAGTGAGCCATGGCGAGCAGCCCCGGGCGAGGAGGCCCGGGGCGAGCAGCCCCGGGCGAGGAGGCCCGGGGCGAGCAGCCCCGGGCGAGGAGGCCCGGGGCGAGCAGCCCCGGGCGAGGAGGCCCGGGGCGAGCAGCCCCGGGCGAGGAGGCCCGGGGCGAGCAGCCCCGGGCCTGGAGGCCAGGGGCGAGCAGCCCCGGGCCTGGAGGCCCGGGGCGAGCAGCCCCGGGCCTGGAGGCCAGGGTCGAGCAGCCCCGGGCCTGGAGGCCCGGGGCGAGCAGCCCCGGGCCTGGAGGCCCGGGGCGAGCAGCCCCGGGCCTGGAGGCCCGGGGCGAGCAGCCCCGGGCCTGGAGGCCCGGGGCGAGCAGCCCCGGGCCTGGAGGCCCGGGGCGAGCAGCCCCGGGCCTGGAGGCCCGGGGCGAGCAGCCCCGGGCCTGGAGGCCCGGGGCGAGCAGCCCCGGGCCTGGAGGCCCGGGGCGAGCAGCCCCGGGCCTGGAGGCCCGGGGCGAGCAGCCCCGGGCCTGGAGGCCCGGGGCGAGCAGCCCCGGGCCTGGAGGCCCGGGGCGAGCAGCCCCGGGCCTGGAGGCCCGGGGCGAGCAGCCCCGGGCCTGGAGGCCCGGGGCGAGCAGCCCCGGGCCTGGAGGCCCGGGGCGAGCAGCCCCGGGCCTGGAGGCCCGGGGCGAGCAGCCCCGGGCCTGGAGGCCCGGGGCGAGCAGCCCCGGGCCTGGAGGCCCGGGGCGAGCAGCCCCGGGCCTGGAGGCCCGGGGCGAGCAGCCCCGGGCCTGGAGGCCCGGGGCGAGCAGCCCCGGGCCTGGAGGCCCGGGGCGAGCAGCCCCGGGCCTGGAGGCCCGGGGCGAGCAGCCCCGGGCCTGGAGGCCCGGGGCGAGCAGCCCCGGGCCTGGAGGCCCGGGGCGAGCAGCCCCGGGCCTGGAGGCCCGGGGCGAGCAGCCCCGGGCCTGGAGGCCCGGGGCGAGCAGCCCCGGGCCTGGAGGCCCGGGGCGAGCAGCCCCGGGCCTGGAGGCCCGGGGCGAGCAGCCCCGGGCCTGGAGGCCCGGGGCGAGCAGCCCCGGGCCTGGAGGCCCGGGGCGAGCAGCCCCGGGCCTGGAGGCCCGGGGCGAGCAGCCCCGGGCCTGGAGGCCCGGGGCGAGCAGCCCCGGGCCTGGAGGCCCGGGGCGAGCAGCCCCGGGCCTGGAGGCCCGGGGCGAGCAGCCCCGGGCCTGGAGGCCCGGGGCGAGCCGGGCACTTCCCATTCTGTGTCTCCAATCCCTCGGAACTTTCCGGGGAGTTTCTGAGCTGAGACCCCAGTGTCTGGAGGCTGTTTCTGGTTCTGTGACCTCTTTCTCTCAGGTACAGGGTGACTGCCTTCTCTCAGGCTCCAGCCATGGTGAGCCATCGTAATGACTCAGGGCCTGGAGGCCGGGGCTCGTAGCAGGTGTTTGGGATTCTGGGTCTCGCATCACCCGGTCCTGACCCGGGAGTACCGGAGTGGAGAGGAAGGGTTGTTGGCTTTTCAGGATTGAGGCATATGTCTCCTTGGGATTTTAGGCTTGGAGTATAGTCCCTGGTAGGGCTGCTTGGAATTCTGTGTCTCCCACTTCTCCATCCTTCCCCGTAAGTTTCTGAGCTGAGACCCCAAGGTCTGGACTCTGTGTGGGAAACACTGGCCCGTTTCTGTCACTGACAGGGAGAGGCTTCAGCCCTGATGCGCCATGTTAAGATAGAGCCCCGGGCGTGGAGGCCCGGGTCGACCAGGAGCACAACCCATTTGGCGTATCCCATCCCTCGGAACTTGCCCGGGATTTTCTGAGCAGGGAACCCAGGGACTGGAGGGTGTTTGTGTTTGTGTGATCCCTTCTCTCAGGTACAGGAACGGCTTAAGTCATAGTGAGCCATGGCGAGTAGCCCCGGGCGTGGAGGCCCGGGGCGAGCAGCCCCGGGCGTGGAGGCCCGGGGCGAGCAGCCCCGGGCGTGGAGGCCCGGGGCGAGCAGCCCCGGGCGAGGAGGCCCGGGGCGAGCAGCCCCGGGCGTGGAGGCCCGGGGCGAGCAGCCCCGGGCGTGGAGGCCCGGGGCGAGCAGCCCCGGGCGAGGAGGCCCGGGGCGAGCAGCCCCGGGCCTGGAGGCCCGGGGCGAGCAGCCCCGGGCCTGGAGGCCCGGGGCGAGCAGCCCCGGGCCTGGAGGCCCGGGGCGAGCAGCCCCGGGCCTGGAGGCCCGGGGCGAGCAGCCCCGGGCCTGGAGGCCCGGGGCGAGCAGCCCCGGGCCTGGAGGCCCGGGGCGAGCAGCCCCGGGCCTGGAGGCCCGGGGCGAGCAGCCCCGGGCCTGGAGGCCCGGGGCGAGCAGCCCCGGGCCTG
The DNA here is from genome assembly GCF_022837055.1 of Prionailurus viverrinus. Classification (NCBI taxonomy): domain Eukaryota; kingdom Metazoa; phylum Chordata; class Mammalia; order Carnivora; family Felidae; genus Prionailurus; species Prionailurus viverrinus. Next base: position 12,033 of record NW_025927516.1, read on the forward strand.
GAGGCCCGGGGCGAGCAGCCCCGGGCCTGGAGGCCCGGGGCGAGCAGCCCCGGGCCTGGAGGCCCGGGGCGAGCAGCCCCGGGCCTGGAGGCCCGGGGCGAGCAGCCCCGGGCCTGGAGGCCCGGGGCGAGCAGCCCCGGGCCTGGAGGCCCGGGGCGAGCAGCCCCGGGCCTGGAGGCCCGGGGCGAGCAGCCCCGGGCCTGGAGGCCCGGGGCGAGCAGCCCCGGGCCTGGAGGCCCGGGGCGAGCCGGGCACTTCCCATTCTGTGTCTCCAATCCCTCGGAACTTTCCGGGGAGTTTCTGAGCTGAGACCCCAGTGTCTGGAGGCTGTTTCTGGTTCTGTGACCTCTTTCTCTCAGGTACAGGGTGACTGCCTTCTCTCAGGCTCCAGCCATGGTGAGCCATCGTAATGACTCAGGGCCTGGAGGCCGGGGCTCGTAGCAGGTGTTTGGGATTCTGGGTCTCGCATCACCCGGTCCTGACCCGGGAGTACCGGAGTGGAGAGGAAGGGTTGTTGGCTTTTCAGGATTGAGGCATATGTCTCCTTGGGATTTTAGGCTTGGAGTATAGTCCCTGGTAGGGCTGCTTGGAATTCTGTGTCTCCCACTTCTCCATCCTTCCCCGTAAGTTTCTGAGCTGAGACCCCAAGGTCTGGACTCTGTGTGGGAAACACTGGCCCGTTTCTGTCACTGACAGGGAGAGGCTTCAGCCCTGATGCGCCATGTTAAGATAGAGCCCCGGGCGTGGAGGCCCGGGTCGACCAGGAGCACAACCCATTTGGCGTATCCCATCCCTCGGAACTTGCCCGGGATTTTCTGAGCAGGGAACCCAGGGACTGGAGGGTGTTTGTGTTTGTGTGATCCCTTCTCTCAGGTACAGGAACGGCTTAAGTCATAGTGAGCCATGGCGAGTAGCCCCGGGCGTGGAGGCCCGGGGCGAGCAGCCCCGGGCCTGGAGGCCCGGGGCGAGCAGCCCCGGGCGTGGAGGCCCGGGGCGAGCAGCCCCGGGCGAGGAGGCCCGGGGCGAGCAGCCCCGGGCGTGGAGGCCCGGGGCGAGCAGCCCCGGGCGTGGAGGCCCGGGGCGAGCAGCCCCGGGCGAGGAGGCCCGGGGCGAGCAGCCCCGGGCCTGGAGGCCCGGGGCGAGCAGCCCCGGGCCTGGAGGCCCGGGGCGAGCAGCCCCGGGCGAGGAGGCCCGGGGCGAGCAGCCCCGGGCGAGGAGGCCCGGGGCGAGCAGCCCCGGAGGAGGAGGCCCGGGGCGAGCAGCCCCGGGCGAGGAGGCCCGGGGCGAGCAGCCCCGGGCCTGGAGGCCCGGGGCGAGCAGCCCCGGGCCTGGAGGCCCGGGGCGAGCAGCCCCGGGCCTGGAGGCCCGGGGCGAGCAGCCCCGGGCCTGGAGGCCCGGGGCGAGCAGCCCCGGGCCTGGAGGCCCGGGGCGAGCAGCCCCGGGCCTGGAGGCCCGGGGCGAGCAGCCCCGGGCCTGGAGGCCCGGGGCGAGCAGCCCCGGGCCTGGAGGCCCGGGGCGAGCAGCCCCGGGCCTGGAGGCCCGGGGCGAGCGTGGCACTTCCCATTCTGTGTCTCCAATCCCTCGGAACTTTCCGGGGAGTTTCTGAGCTGAGACCCCAGTGTCTGGAGGCTGTTTCGGGTTCTGTGACCTCTTTCTCTCAGGTACAGGGTGACTGCCTTCTCTCAGGCTCCAACCATGGTGAGCCATCGTAATGTCTCAGGGCCTGGAGGCCGGGGCTCGTAGCAGGTGTTTGGGATTCTGGGTCTCGCATCCCTCGGTCCTGACGCGGGAGTACCGGAGTGGAGAGGAAGGGTTGTTGGCTTTTCAGGATTCAGGCATATGTCTCCTTGGGATTTTAGGCTTGTAGTATAGTCCCTGGTAGGGCTGCTTGGAATTCTGTGTCTCCCACTTCGCCATCCTTCCCCGTAAGTTTCTGAGCTGAGACCCCAAGGTCTGGACTCTGTGTGGGAAACACTGGCCCGTTTCTGTCACTGACAGGGAGAGGCTTCAGCCCTGATGCGCCATGGAAAGAAAAAGCCCCGGGCGTGGAGGCCCGGGTCGACCAGGAGCACTACCCATTTGGCGAATCCGATCCCTCGGAACTTGCCCGGGATTTTCTGAGCAGGGAACCCAGGGCCTGGAGGGTGTTTGTGTTTGTCTGACCCCTTCTCTAAGGTACAGGAACGGCTTCAGTCATAGTGAGCCATGGCGAGCAGCCCCGGGCGAGGAGGCCCGGGGCGAGCAGCCCCGGGCGAGGAGGCCCGGGGCGAGCAGCCCCGGGCGAGGAGGCCCGGGGCGAGCAGCCCCGGGCGAGGAGGCCCGGGGCGAGCAGCCCCGGGCGAGGAGGCCCGGGGCGAGCAGCCCCGGGCGAGGAGGCCCGGGGCGAGCAGCCCCGGGCGAGGAGGCCCGGGGCGAGCAGCCCCGGGCGAGGAGGCCCGGGGCGAGCAGCCCCGGGCGAGGAGGCCCGGGGCGAGCAGCCCCGGGCCTGGAGGCCCGGGGCGAGCAGCCCCGGGCCTGGAGGCCCGGGGCGAGCAGCCCCGGGCCTGGAGGCCCGGGGCGAGCAGCCCCGGGCCTGGAGGCCCGGGGCGAGCAGCCCCGGGCCTGGAGGCCCGGGGCGAGCAGCCCCGGGCCTGGAGGCCCGGGGCGAGCAGCCCCGGGCCTGGAGGCCCGGGGCGAGCAGCCCCGGGCCTGGAGGCCCGGGGCGAGCAGCCCCGGGCCTGGAGGCCCGGGGCGAGCAGCCCCGGGCCTGGAGGCCCGGGGCGAGCAGCCCCGGGCCTGGAGGCCCGGGGCGAGCAGCCCCGGGCCTGGAGGCCCGGGGCGAGCAGCCCCGGGCCTGGAGGCCCGGGGCGAGCAGCCCCGGGCCTGGAGGCCCGGGGCGAGCAGCCCCGGGCCTGGAGGCCCGGGGCGAGCAGCCCCGGGCCTGGAGGCCCGGGGCGAGCAGCCCCGGGCCTGGAGGCCCGGGGCGAGCAGCCCCGGGCCTGGAGGCCCGCGGCGAGCAGCCCCGGGCCTGGAGGCCCGGGGCGAGCAGCCCCGGGCCTGGAGGCCCGCGGCGAGCAGCCCCGGGCCTGGAGGCCCGCGGCGAGCAGCCCCGGGCCTGGAGGCCCGCGGCGAGCAGCCCCGGGCCTGGAGGCCCGCGGCGAGCAGCCCCGGGCCTGGAGGCCCGCGGCGAGCAGCCCCGGGCCTGGAGGCCCGCGGCGAGCAGCCCCGGGCCTGGAGGCCCGCGGCGAGCAGCCCCGGGCCTGGAGGCCCGCGGCGAGCAGCCCCGGGCCTGGAGGCCCGCGGCGAGCAGCCCCGGGCCTGGAGGCCCGGGGCGAGCAGCCCCGGGCCTGGAGGCCCGGGGCGAGCAGCCCCGGGCCTGGAGGCCCGGGGCGAGCAGCCCCGGGCCTGGAGGCCCGGGGCGAGCAGCCCCGGGCCTGGAGGCCCGGGGCGAGCAGCCCCGGGCCTGGAGGCCCGGGGCGAGCAGCCCCGGGCCTGGAGGCCCGGGGCGAGCAGCCCCGGGCCTGGAGGCCCGGGGCGAGCAGCCCCGGGCCTGGAGGCCCGGGGCGAGCAGCCCCGGGCCTGGAGGCCCGGGGCGAGCAGCCCCGGGCCTGGAGGCCCGGGGCGAGCAGCCCCGGGCCTGGAGGCCCGGGGCGAGCAGCCCCGGGCCTGGAGGCCCGGGGCGAGCAGCCCCGGGCCTGGAGGCCCGGGGCGAGCAGCCCCGGGCCTGGAGGCCCGGGGCGAGCAGCCCCGGGCCTGGAGGCCCGGGGCGAGCCGGGCACTTCCCATTCTGTGTCTCCAATCCCTCGGAACTTTCCGGGGAGTTTCTGAGCTGAGACCCCAGTGTCTGGAGGCTGTTTCTGGTTCTGTGACCTCTTTCTCTCAGGTACAGGGTGACTGCCTTCTCTCAGGCTCCAGCCATGGTGAGCCATCGTAATGACTCAGGGCCTGGAGGCCGGGGCTCGTAGCAGGTGTTTGGGATTCTGGGTCTCGCATCACCCGGTCCTGACCCGGGAGTACCGGAGTGGAGAGGAAGGGTTGTTGGCTTTTCAGGATTGAGGCATATGTCTCCTTGGGATTTTAGGCTTGGAGTATAGTCCCTGGTAGGGCTGCTTGGAATTCTGTGTCTCCCACTTCTCCATCCTTCCCCGTAAGTTTCTGAGCTGAGACCCCAAGGTCTGGACTCTGTGTGGGAAACACTGGCCCGTTTCTGTCACTGACAGGGAGAGGCTTCAGCCCTGATGCGCCATGTTAAGATAGAGCCCCGGGCGTGGAGGCCCGGGTCGACCAGGAGCACAACCCATTTGGCGTATCCCATCCCTCGGAACTTGCCCGGGATTTTCTGAGCAGGGAACCCAGGGACTGGAGGGTGTTTGTGTTTGTGTGATCCCTTCTCTCAGGTACAGGAACGGCTTAAGTCATAGTGAGCCATGGCGAGTAGCCCCGGGCGTGGACGCCCGGGGCGAGCAGCCCCGGGCGTGGAGGCCCGGGGCGAGCAGCCCCGGGCGTGGAGGCCCGGGGCGAGCAGCCCCGGGCGAGGAGGCCCGGGGCGAGCAGCCCCGGGCGTGGAGGCCCGGGGCGAGCAGCCCCGGGCGTGGAGGCCCGGGGCGAGCAGCCCCGGGCCTGGAGGCCCGGGGCGAGCAGCCCCGGGGCTGGAGGCCCGGGGCGAGCAGCCCCGGGCCTGGAGGCCCGGGGCGAGCAGCCCCGGGGCTGGAGGCCCGGGGCGAGCAGCCCCGGGCCTGGAGGCCCGGGGCGAGCAGCCCCGGGGCTGGAGGCCCGGGGCGAGCAGCCCCGGGCCTGGAGGCCCGGGGCGAGCAGCCCCGGGGCTGGAGGCCCGGGGCGAGCAGCCCCGGGGCTGGAGGCCCGGGGCGAGCAGCCCCGGGCCTGGAGGCCCGGGGCGAGCAGCCCCGGGCCTGGAGGCCCGGGGCGAGCAGCCCCGGGCCTGGAGGCCCGGGGCGAGCAGCCCCGGGCCTGGAGGCCCGGGGCGAGCAGCCCCGGGCCTGGAGGCCCGGGGCGAGCAGCCCCGGGCCTGGAGGCCCGGGGCGAGCAGCCCCGGGCCTGGAGGCCCGGGGCGAGCAGCCCCGGGCCTGGAGGCCCGGGGCGAGCAGCCCCGGGCCTGGAGGCCCGGGGCGAGCAGCCCCGGGCCTGGAGGCCCGGGGCGAGCAGCCCCGGGCCTGGAGGCCCGGGGCGAGCAGCCCCGGGCCTGGAGGCCCGGGGCGAGCAGCCCCGGGCCTGGAGGCCCGGGGCGAGCAGCCCCGGGCCTGGAGGCCCGGGGCGAGCAGCCCCGGGCCTGGAGGCCCGGGGCGAGCAGCCCCGGGCCTGGAGGCCCGGGGCGAGCAGCCCCGGGCCTGGAGGCCCGGGGCGAGCAGCCCCGGGCCTGGAGGCCCGGGGCGAGCAGCCCCGGGCCTGGAGGCCCGGGGCGAGCAGCCCCGGGCCTGGAGGCCCGGGGCGAGCAGCCCCGGGCCTGGAGGCCCGGGGCGAGCAGCCCCGGGCCTGGAGGCCCGGGGCGAGCAGCCCCGGGCCTGGAGGCCCGGGGCGAGCAGCCCCGGGCCTGGAGGCCCGGGGCGAGCAGCCCCGGGCCTGGAGGCCCGGGGCGAGCAGCCCCGGGCCTGGAGGCCCGGGGCGAGCAGCCCCGGGCCTGGAGGCCCGGGGCGAGCAGCCCCGGGCCTGGAGGCCCGGGGCGAGCAGCCCCGGGCCTGGAGGCCCGGGGCGAGCAGCCCCGGGCCTGGAGGCCCGGGGCGAGCAGCCCCGGGCCTGGAGGCCCGGGGCGAGCAGCCCCGGGCCTGGAGGCCCGGGGCGAGCAGCCCCGGGCCTGGAGGCCCGGGGCGAGCAGCCCCGGGCCTGGAGGCCCGGGGCGAGCAGCCCCGGGCCTGGAGGCCCGGGGCGAGCAGCCCCGGGCCTGGAGGCCCGGGGCGAGCAGCCCCGGGCCTGGAGGCCCGGGGCGAGCAGCCCCGGGCCTGGAGGCCCGGGGCGAGCAGCCCCGGGCCTGGAGGCCCGGGGCGAGCAGCCCCGGGCCTGGAGGCCCGGGGCGAGCAGCCCCGGGCCTGGAGGCCCGGGGCGAGCAGCCCCGGGCCTGGAGGCCCGGGGCGAGCAGCCCCGGGCCTGGAGGCCCGGGGCGAGCAGCCCCGGGCCTGGAGGCCCGGGGCGAGCAGCCCCGGGCCTGGAGGCCCGGGGCGAGCAGCCCCGGGCCTGGAGGCCCGGGGCGAGCAGCCCCGGGCCTGGAGGCCCGGGGCGAGCAGCCCCGGGCCTGGAGGCCCGGGGCGAGCAGCCCCGGGCCTGGAGGCCCGGGGCGAGCAGCCCCGGGCCTGGAGGCCCGGGGCGAGCAGCCCCGGGCCTGGAGGCCCGGGGCGAGCAGCCCCGGGCCTGGAGGCCCGGGGCGAGCAGCCCCGGGCCTGGAGGCCCGGGGCGAGCAGCCCCGGGCCTGGAGGCCCGGGGCGAGCAGCCCCGGGCCTGGAGGCCCGGGGCGAGCAGCCCCGGGCCTGGAGGCCCGGGGCGAGCAGCCCCGGGCCTGGAGGCCCGGGGCGAGCAGCCCCGGGCCTGGAGGCCCGGGGCGAGCAGCCCCGGGCCTGGAGGCCCGGGGCGAGCAGCCCCGGGCCTGGAGGCCCGGGGCGAGCAGCCCCGGGCCTGGAGGCCCGGGGCGAGCAGCCCCGGGCCTGGAGGCCCGGGGCGAGCAGCCCCGGGCCTGGAGGCCCGGGGCGAGCAGCCCCGGGCCTGGAGGCCCGGGGCGAGCCGGGCACTTCCCATTCTGTGTCTCCAATCCCTCGGAACTTTCCGGGGAGTTTCTGAGCTGAGACCCCAGTGTCTGGAGGCTGTTTCGGGTTCTGTGACCTCTTTCTCTCAGGTACAGGGTGACTGCCTTCTCTCAGGCTCCAGCCATGGTGAGCCATCGTAATGACTCAGGGCCTGGAGGCCGGGGCTCGTAGCAGGTGTTTGGGATTCTGGGTCTCGCATCACCCGGTCCTGACCCGGGAGTACCGGAGTGGAGAGGAAGGGTTGTTGGCTTTTCAGGATTGAGGCATATGTCTCCTTGGGATTTTAGGCTTGGAGTATAGTCCCTGGTAGGGCTGCTTGGAATTCTGTGTCTCCCACTTCTCCATCCTTCCCCGTAAGTTTCTGAGCTGAGACCCCAAGGTCTGGACTCTGTGTGGGAAACACTGGCCCGTTTCTGTCACTGACAGGGAGAGGCTTCAGCCCTGATGCGCCATGTTAAGATAGAGCCCCGGGCGTGGAGGCCCGGGTCGACCAGGAGCACAACCCATTTGGCGTATCCCATCCCTCGGAACTTGCCCGGGATTTTCTGAGCAGGGAACCCAGGGACTGGAGGGTGTTTGTGTTTGTGTGATCCCTTCTCTCAGGTACAGGAACGGCTTAAGTCATAGTGAGCCATGGCGAGTAGCCCCGGGCGTGGACGCCCGGGGCGAGCAGCCCCGGGCGTGGAGGCCCGGGGCGAGCAGCCCCGGGCGTGGAGGCCCGGGGCGAGCAGCCCCGGGCGAGGAGGCCCGGGGCGAGCAGCCCCGGGCGTGGAGGCCCGGGGCGAGCAGCCCCGGGCGTGGAGGCCCGGGGCGAGCAGCCCCGGGCGTGGAGGCCCGGGGCGAGCAGCCCCGGGCGTGGAGGCCCGGGGCGAGCAGCCCCGGGCCTGGAGGCCCGGGGCGAGCAGCCCCGGGGCTGGAGGCCCGGGGCGAGCAGCCCCGGGCCTGGAGGCCCGGGGCGAGCAGCCCCGGGCCTGGAGGCCCGGGGCGAGCAGCCCCGGGGCTGGAGGCCCGGGGCGAGCAGCCCCGGGCCTGGAGGCCCGGGGCGAGCAGCCCCGGGCCTGGAGGCCCGGGGCGAGCAGCCCCGGGCCTGGAGGCCCGGGGCGAGCAGCCCCGGGCCTGGAGGCCCGGGGCGAGCAGCCCCGGGCCTGGAGGCCCGGGGCGAGCAGCCCCGGGCCTGGAGGCCCGGGGCGAGCAGCCCCGGGCCTGGAGGCCCGGGGCGAGCAGCCCCGGGCCTGGAGGCCCGGGGCGAGCAGCCCCGGGCCTGGAGGCCAGGGCGAGCGTGGCACTTCCCATTCTGTGTCTCCAATCCCTCGGAACTTTCCGGGGAGTTTCTGAGCTGAGACCCCAGTGTCTGGAGGCTGTTTCGGGTTCTGTGACCTCTTTCTCTCAGGTACAGGGTGACTGCCTTCTCTCAGGCTCCAACCATGGTGAGCCATCGTAATGTCTCAGGGCCTGGAGGCCGGGGCTCGTAGCAGGTGTTTGGGATTCTGGGTCTCGCATCCCTCGGTCCTGACGCGGGAGTACCGGAGTGGAGAGGAAGGGTTGTTGGCTTTTCAGGATTCAGGCATATGTCTCCTTGGGATTTTAGGCTTGTAGTATAGTCCCTGGTAGGGCTGCTTGGAATTCTGTGTCTCCCACTTCGCCATCCTTCCCCGTAAGTTTCTGAGCTGAGACCCCAAGGTCTGGACTCTGTGTGGGAAACACTGGCCCGTTTCTGTCACTGACAGGGAGAGGCTTCAGCCCTGATGCGCCATGGAAAGAAAAAGCCCCGGGCGTGGAGGCCCGGGTCGACCAGGAGCACTACCCATTTGGCGAATCCGATCCCTCGGAACTTGCCCGGGATTTTCTGAGCAGGGAACCCAGGGCCTGGAGGGTGTTTGTGTTTGTCTGACCCCTTCTCTAAGGTACAGGAACGGCTTCAGTCATAGTGAGCCATGGCGAGCAGCCCCGGGCGAGGAGGCCCGGGGCGAGCAGCCCCGGGCGAGGAGGCCCGGGGCGAGCAGCCCCGGGCGAGGAGGCCCGGGGCGAGCAGCCCCGGGCGAGGAGGCCCGGGGCGAGCAGCCCCGGGCCTGGAGGCCCGGGGCGAGCAGCCCCGGGCCTGGAGGCCCGGGGCGAGCAGCCCCGGGCCTGGAGGCCCGGGGCGAGCAGCCCCGGGCCTGGAGGCCCGGGGCGAGCAGCCCCGGGCCTGGAGGCCCGGGGCGAGCAGCCCCGGGCCTGGAGGCCCGGGGCGAGCAGCCCCGGGCCTGGAGGCCCGGGGCGAGCAGCCCCGGGCCTGGAGGCCCGGGGCGAGCAGCCCCGGGCCTGGAGGCCCGGGGCGAGCAGCCCCGGGCCTGGAGGCCCGGGGCGAGCCGGGCACTTCCCATTCTGTGTCTCCAATCCCTCGGAACTTTCCGGGGAGTTTCTGAGCTGAGACCCCAGTGTCTGGAGGCTGTTTCTGGTTCTGTGACCTCTTTCTCTCAGGTACAGGGTGACTGCCTTCTCTCAGGCTCCAGCCATGGTGAGCCATCGTAATGACTCAGGGCCTGGAGGCCGGGGCTCGTAGCAGGTGTTTGGGATTCTGGGTCTCGCATCACCCGGTCCTGACCCGGGAGTACCGGAGTGGAGAGGAAGGGTTGTTGGCTTTTCAGGATTGAGGCATATGTCTCCTTGGGATTTTAGGCTTGGAGTATAGTCCCTGGTAGGGCTGCTTGGAATTCTGTGTCTCCCACTTCTCCATCCTTCCCCGTAAGTTTCTGAGCTGAGACCCCAAGGTCTGGACTCTGTGTGGGAAACACTGGCCCGTTTCTGTCACTGACAGGGAGAGGCTTCAGCCCTGATGCGCCATGTTAAGATAGAGCCCCGGGCGTGGAGGCCCGGGTCGACCAGGAGCACAACCCATTTGGCGTATCCCATCCCTCGGAACTTGCCCGGGATTTTCTGAGCAGGGAACCCAGGGACTGGAGGGTGTTTGTGTTTGTGTGATCCCTTCTCTCAGGTACAGGAACGGCTTAAGTCATAGTGAGCCATGGCGAGTAGCCCCGGGCGTGGAGGCCCGGGGCGAGCAGCCCCGGGCGTGGAGGCCCGGGGCGAGCAGCCCCGGGCGTGGAGGCCCGGGGCGAGCAGCCCCGGGCGAGGAGGCCCGGGGCGAGCAGCCCCGGGCGTGGAGGCCCGGGGCGAGCAGCCCCGGGCGTGGAGGCCCGGGGCGAGCAGCCCCGGGCGAGGAGGCCCGGGGCGAGCAGCCCCGGGCCTGGAGGCCAGGGCGAGCGTGGCACTTCCCATTCTGTGTCTCCAATCCCTCGGAACTTTCCGGGGAGTTTCTGAGCTGAGACCCCAGTGTCTGGAGGCTGTTTCGGGTTCTGTGACCTCTTTCTCTCAGGTACAGGGTGACTGCCTTCTCTCAGGCTCCAACCATGGTGAGCCATCGTAATGTCTCAGGGCCTGGAGGCCGGGGCTCGTAGCAGGTGTTTGGGATTCTGGGTCTCGCATCCCTCGGTCCTGACGCGGGAGTACCGGAGTGGAGAGGAAGGGTTGTTGGCTTTTTAGGATTCAGGCATATGTCTCCTTGGGATTTTAGGCTTGTAGTATAGTCCCTGGTAGGGCTGCTTGGAATTCTGTGTCTCCCACTTCGCCATCCTTCCCCGTAAGTTTCTGAGCTGAGACCCCAAGGTCTGGACTCTGTGTGGGAAACACTGGCCCGTTTCTGTCACTGACAGGGAGAGGCTTCAGCCCTGATGCGCCATGGAAAGAAAAAGCCCCGGGCGTGGAGGCCCGGGTCGACCAGGAGCACTACCCATTTGGCGAATCCGATCCCTCGGAACTTGCCCGGGATTTTCTGAGCAGGGAACCCAGGGCCTGGAGGGTGTTTGTGTTTGTCTGACCCCTTCTCTAAGGTACAGGAACGGCTTCAGTCATAGTGAGCCATGGCGAGCAGCCCCGGGCGAGGAGGCCCGGGGCGAGCAGCCCCGGGCGAGGAGGCCCGGGGCGAGCAGCCCCGGGCGAGGAGGCCCGGGGCGAGCAGCCCCGGGCGAGGAGGCCCGGGGCGAGCAGCCCCGGGCCTGGAGGCCCGGGGCGAGCAGCCCCGGGCCTGGAGGCCAGGGGCGAGCAGCCCCGGGCCTGGAGGCCCGGGGCGAGCAGCCCCGGGCCTGGAGGCCAGGGTCGAGCAGCCCCGGGCCTGGAGGCCCGGGGCGAGCAGCCCCGGGCCTGGAGGCCCGGGGCGAGCAGCCCCGGGCCTGGAGGCCCGGGGCGAGCAGCCCCGGGCCTGGAGGCCCGGGGCGAGCAGCCCCGGGCCTGGAGGCCCGGGGCGAGCAGCCCCGGGCCTGGAGGCCCGGGGCGAGCAGCCCCGGGCCTGGAGGCCCGGGGCGAGCAGCCCCGGGCCTGGAGGCCCGGGGCGAGCAGCCCCGGGCCTGGAGGCCCGGGGCGAGCAGCCCCGGGCCTGGAGGCCCGGGGCGAGCAGCCCCGGGCCTGGAGGCCCGGGGCGAGCAGCCCCGGGCCTGGAGGCCCGGGGCGAGCAGCCCCGGGCCTGGAGGCCCGGGGCGAGCAGCCCCGGGCCTGGAGGCCCGGGGCGAGCAGCCCCGGGCCTGGAGGCCCGGGGCGAGCAGCCCCGGGCCTGGAGGCCCGGGGCGAGCAGCCCCGGGCCTGGAGGCCCGGGGCGAGCAGCCCCGGGCCTGGAGGCCCGGGGCGAGCAGCCCCGGGCCTGGAGGCCCGGGGCGAGCAGCCCCGGGCCTGGAGGCCCGGGGCGAGCAGCCCCGGGCCTGGAGGCCCGGGGCGAGCAGCCCCGGGCCTGGAGGCCCGGGGCGAGCAGCCCCGGGCCTGGAGGCCCGGGGCGAGCAGCCCCGGGCCTGGAGGCCCGGGGCGAGCAGCCCCGGGCCTGGAGGCCCGGGGCGAGCAGCCCCGGGCCTGGAGGCCCGGGGCGAGCAGCCCCGGGCCTGGAGGCCCGGGGCGAGCAGCCCCGGGCCTGGAGGCCCGGGGCGAGCAGCCCCGGGCCTGGAGGCCCGGGGCGAGCAGCCCCGGGCCTGGAGGCCCGGGGCGAGCAGCCCCGGGCCTGGAGGCCCGGGGCGAGCCGGGCACTTCCCATTCTGTGTCTCCAATCCCTCGGAACTTTCCGGGGAGTTTCTGAGCTGAGACCCCAGTGTCTGGAGGCTGTTTCTGGTTCTGTGACCTCTTTCTCTCAGGTACAGGGTGACTGCCTTCTCTCAGGCTCCAGCCATGGTGAGCCATCGTAATGACTCAGGGCCTGGAGGCCGGGGCTCGTAGCAGGTGTTTGGGATTCTGGGTCTCGCATCACCCGGTCCTGACCCGGGAGTACCGGAGTGGAGAGGAAGGGTTGTTGGCTTTTCAGGATTGAGGCATATGTCTCCTTGGGATTTTAGGCTTGGAGTATAGTCCCTGGTAGGGCTGCTTGGAATTCTGTGTCTCCCACTTCTCCATCCTTCCCCGTAAGTTTCTGAGCTGAGACCCCAAGGTCTGGACTCTGTGTGGGAAACACTGGCCCGTTTCTGTCACTGACAGGGAGAGGCTTCAGCCCTGATGCGCCATGTTAAGATAGAGCCCCGGGCGTGGAGGCCCGGGTCGACCAGGAGCACAACCCATTTGGCGTATCCCATCCCTCGGAACTTGCCCGGGATTTTCTGAGCAGGGAACCCAGGGACTGGAGGGTGTTTGTGTTTGTGTGATCCCTTCTCTCAGGTACAGGAACGGCTTAAGTCATAGTGAGCCATGGCGAGTAGCCCCGGGCGTGGAGGCCCGGGGCGAGCAGCCCCGGGCGTGGAGGCCCGGGGCGAGCAGCCCCGGGCGTGGAGGCCCGGGGCGAGCAGCCCCGGGCGAGGAGGCCCGGGGCGAGCAGCCCCGGGCGTGGAGGCCCGGGGCGAGCAGCCCCGGGCGTGGAGGCCCGGGGCGAGCAGCCCCGGGCGAGGAGGCCCGGGGCGAGCAGCCCCGGGCCTGGAGGCCCGGGGCGAGCAGCCCCGGGCCTGGAGGCCCGGGGCGAGCAGCCCCGGGCGAGGAGGCCCGGGGCGAGCAGCCCCGGGCGAGGAGGCCCGGGGCGAGCAGCCCCGGGCGAGGAGGCCCGGGGCGAGCAGCCCCGGAGGAGGAGGCCCGGGGCGAGCAGCCCCGGGCGAGGAGGCCCGGGGCGAGCAGCCCCGGGCGAGGAGGCCCGGGGCGAGCAGCCCCGGAGGAGGAGGCCCGGGGCGAGCAGCCCCGGGCCTGGAGGCCCGGGGCGAGCGTGGCACTTCCCATTCTGTGTCTCCAATCCCTCGGAACTTTCCGGGGAGTTTCTGAGCTGAGACCCCAGTGTCTGGAGGCTGTTTCGGGTTCTGTGACCTCTTTCTCTCAGGTACAGGGTGACTGCCTTCTCTCAGGCTCCAGCCATGGTGAGCCATCGTAATGACTCAGGGCCTGGAGGCCGGGGCTCGTAGCAGGTGTTTGGGATTCTGGGTCTCGCATCACCCGGTCCTGACCCGGGAGTACCGGAGTGGAGAGGAAGGGTTGTTGGCTTTTCAGGATTGAGGCATATGTCTCCTTGGGATTTTAGGCTTGGAGTATAGTCCCTGGTAGGGCTGCTTGGAATTCTGTGTCTCCCACTTCTCCATCCTTCCCCGTAAGTTTCTGAGCTGAGACCCCAAGGTCTGGACTCTGTGTGGGAAACACTGGCCCGTTTCTGTCACTGACAGGGAGAGGCTTCAGCCCTGATGCGCCATGTTAAGATAGAGCCCCGGGCGTGGAGGCCCGGGTCGACCAGGAGCACAACCCATTTGGCGTATCCCATCCCTCGGAACTTGCCCGGGATTTTCTGAGCAGGGAACCCAGGGACTGGAGGGTGTTTGTGTTTGTGTGACCCCTTCTCTCAGGTACAGGAACGGCTTCAGTCATAGTGAGCCATGGCGAGTAGCCCCGGGCGTGGAGGCCCGGGGCGAGCAGCCCCGGGCCTGGAGGCCCGGGGCGAGCAGCCCCGGGCGTGGAGGCCCGGGGCGAGCAGCCCCGGGCGTGGAGGCCCGGGGCGAGCAGCCCCGGGCGTGGAGGCCCGGGGCGAGCAGCCCCGGGCGTGGAGGCCCGGGGCGAGCAGCCCCGGGCCTGGAGGCCCGGGGCGAGCAGCCCCGGGGCTGGAGGCCCGGGGCGAGCAGCCCCGGGCCTGGAGGCCCGGGGCGAGCAGCCCCGGTCCTGGAGGCCCGGGGCGAGCAGCCCCGGGCCTGGAGGCCCGGGGCGAGCGTGGCACTTCCCATTCTGTGTCTCCAATCCCTCGGAACTTTCCGGGGAGTTTCTGAGCTGAGACCCCAGTGTCTGGAGGCTGTTTCGGGTTCTGTGACCTCTTTCTCTCAGGTACAGGGTGACTGCCTTCTCTCAGGCTCCAACCATGGTGAGCCATCGTAATGTCTCAGGGCCTGGAGGCCGGGGCTCGTAGCAGGTGTTTGGGATTCTGGGTCTCGCATCCCTCGGTCCTGACGCGGGAGTACCGGAGTGGAGAGGAAGGGTTGTTGGCTTTTCAGGATTCAGGCATATGTCTCCTTGGGATTTTAGGCTTGTAGTATAGTCCCTGGTAGGGCTGCTTGGAATTCTGTGTCTCCCACTTCGCCATCCTTCCCCGTAAGTTTCTGAGCTGAGACCCCAAGGTCTGGACTCTGTGTGGGAAACACTGGCCCGTTTCTGTCACTGACAGGGAGAGGCTTCAGCCCTGATGCGCCATGGAAAGAAAAAGCCCCGGGCGTGGAGGCCCGGGTCGACCAGGAGCACTACCCATTTGGCGAATCCGATCCCTCGGAACTTGCCCGGGATTTTCTGAGCAGGGAACCCAGGGCCTGGAGGGTGTTTGTGTTTGTCTGACCCCTTCTCTAAGGTACAGGAACGGCTTCAGTCATAGTGAGCCATGGCGAGCAGCCCCGGGCGAGGAGGCCCGGGGCGAGCAGCCCCGGGCGAGGAGGCCCGGGGCGAGCAGCCCCGGGCGAGGAGGCCCGGGGCGAGCAGCCCCGGGCGAGGAGGCCCGGGGCGAGCAGCCCCGGGCCTGGAGGCCCGGGGCGAGCAGCCCCGGGCGAGGAGGCCCGGGGCGAGCAGCCCCGGGCGAGGAGGCCCGGGGCGAGCAGCCCCGGGCCTGGAGGCCCGGGGCGAGCGGGGCACTTCCCATTCTGTGTCTCCAATCCCTCGGAACTTTCCGGGGAGTTTCTGAGCTGAGACCCCAGTGTCTGGAGGCTGTTTCGGGTTCTGTGACCTCTTTCTCTCAGGTACAGGGTGACTGCCTTCTCTCAGGCTCCAGCCATGGTGAGCCATCGTAATGACTCAGGGCCTGGAGGCCGGGGCTCGTAGCAGGTGTTTGGGATTCTGGGTCTCGCATCACCCGGTCCTGACCCGGGAGTACCGGAGTGGAGAGGAAGGGTTGTTGGCTTTTCAGGATTGAGGCATATGTCTCCTTGGGATTTTAGGCTTGGAGTATAGTCCCTGGTAGGGCTGCTTGGAATTCTGTGTCTCCCACTTCTCCATCCTTCCCCGTAAGTTTCTGAGCTGAGACCCCAAGGTCTGGACTCTGTGTGGGAAACACTGGCCCGTTTCTGTCACTGACAGGGAGAGGCTTCAGCCCTGATGCGCCATGTTAAGATAGAGCCCCGGGCGTGGAGGCCCGGGTCGACCAGGAGCACAACCCATTTGGCGTATCCCATCCCTCGGAACTTGCCCGGGATTTTCTGAGCAGGGAACCCAGGGACTGGAGGGTGTTTGTGTTTGTGTGACCCCTTCTCTCAGGTACAGGAACGGCTTCAGTCATAGTGAGCCATGGCGAGTAGCCCCGGGCGTGGAGGCCCGGGGCGAGCAGCACCGGGCCTGGAGGCCCGGGGCGAGCAGCCCCGGGCGTGGAGGCCCGGGGCGAGCAGCCCCGGGCGTGGAGGCCCGGGGCGAGCAGCCCCGGGCGTGGAGGCCCGGGGCGAGCAGCCCCGGGCGTGGAGGCCCGGGGCGAGCAGCCCCGGGCGTGGAGGCCCGGGGCGAGCAGCCCCGGGCCTGGAGGCCCGGGGCGAGCAGCCCCGGGGCTGGAGGCCCGGGGCGAGCAGCCCCGGGGCTGGAGGCCCGGGGCGAGCAGCCCCGGGCCTGGAGGCCCGGGGCGAGCAGCCCCGGGCCTGGAGGCCCGGGGCGAGCAGCCCCGGGCCTGGAGGCCCGGGGCGAGCAGCCCCGGGCCTGGAGGCCCGGGGCGAGCAGCCCCGGGCCTGGAGGCCCGGGGCGAGCAGCCCCGGGCCTGGAGGCCCGGGGCGAGCAGCCCCGGGCCTGGAGGCCCGGGGCGAGCAGCCCCGGGCCTGGAGGCCCGGGGCGAGCAGAGCCGGGCACTTCCCATTCTGTGTCTCCAATCCCTCGGAACTTTCCGGGGAGTTTCTGAGCTGAGACCCCAGTGTCTGGAGGCTGTTTCGGGTTCTGTGACCTCTTTCTCTCAGGTACAGGGTGACTGCCTTCTCTCAGGCTCCAGCCATGGTGAGCCATCGTAATGACTCAGGGCCTGGAGGCCGGGGCTCGTAGCAGGTGTTTGGGATTCTGGGTCTCGCATCACCCGGTCCTGACCCGGGAGTACCGGAGTGGAGAGGAAGGGTTGTTGGCTTTTCAGGATTGAGGCATATGTCTCCTTGGGATTTTAGGCTTGGAGTATAGTCCCTGGTAGGGCTGCTTGGAATTCTGTGTCTCCCACTTCTCCATCCTTCCCCGTAAGTTTCTGAGCTGAGACCCCAAGGTCTGGACTCTGTGTGGGAAACACTGGCCCGTTTCTGTCACTGACAGGGAGAGGCTTCAGCCCTGATGCGCCATGTTAAGATAGAGCCCCGGGCGTGGAGGCCCGGGTCGACCAGGAGCACAACCCATTTGGCGTATCCCATCCCTCGGAACTTGCCCGGGATTTTCTGAGCAGGGAACCCAGGGACTGGAGGGTGTTTGTGTTTGTGTGATCCCTTCTCTCAGGTACAGGAACGGCTTAAGTCATAGTGAGCCATGGCGAGTAGCCCCGGGCGTGGAGGCCCGGGGCGAGCAGCCCCGGGCCTGGAGGCCCGGGGCGAGCAGCCCCGGGCGTGGAGGCCCGGGGCGAGCAGCCCCGGGCGAGGAGGCCCGGGGCGAGCAGCCCCGGGCGTGGAGGCCCGGGGCGAGCAGCCCCGGGCGTGGAGGCCCGGGGCGAGCAGCCCCGGGCGTGGAGGCCCGGGGCGAGCAGCCCCGGGCCTGGAGGCCCGGGGCGAGCAGCCCCGGGGCTGGAGGCCCGGGGCGAGCAGCCCCGGGCCTGGAGGCCCGGGGCGAGCAGCCCCGGGCCTGGAGGCCCGGGGCGAGCGTGGCACTTCCCATTCTGTGTCTCCAATCCCTCATAACTTTCCGGGGAGTTTCTGAGCTGAGACCCCAGTGTCTGGAGGCTGTTTCGGGTTCTGTGACCTCTTTCTCTCAGGTACAGGGTGACTGCCTTCTCTCAGGCTCCAACCATGGTGAGCCATCGTAATGTCTCAGGGCCTGGAGGCCGGGGCTCGTAGCAGGTGTTTGGGATTCTGGGTCTCGCATCCCTCGGTCCTGACGCGGGAGTACCGGAGTGGAGAGGAAGGGTTGTTGGCTTTTCAGGATTCAGGCATATGTCTCCTTGGGATTTTAGGCTTGTAGTATAGTCCCTGGTAGGGCTGCTTGGAATTCTGTGTCTCCCACTTCGCCATCCTTCCCCGTAAGTTTCTGAGCTGAGACCCCAAGGTCTGGACTCTGTGTGGGAAACACTGGCCCGTTTCTGTCACTGACAGGGAGAGGCTTCAGCCCTGATGCGCCATGGAAAGAAAAAGCCCCGGGCGTGGAGGCCCGGGTCGACCAGGAGCACTACCCATTTGGCGAATCCGATCCCTCGGAACTTGCCCGGGATTTTCTGAGCAGGGAACCCAGGGCTTGGAGGGTGTTTGTGTTTGTCTGACCCCTTCTCTAAGGTACAGGAACGGCTTCAGTCATAGTGAGCCATGGCGAGCAGCCCCGGGCGAGGAGGCCCGGGGCGAGCAGCCCCGGGCGAGGAGGCCCGGGGCGAGCAGCCCCGGGCGAGGAGGCCCGGGGCGAGCAGCCCCGGGCGAGGAGGCCCGGGGCGAGCAGCCCCGGGCGAGGAGGCCCGGGGCGAGCAGCCCCGGGCGAGGAGGCCCGGGGCGAGCAGCCCCGGGCCTGGAGGCCCGGGGCGAGCAGCCCCGGGCGAGGAGGCCCGGGGCGAGCAGCCCCGGGCGAGGAGGCCCGGGGCGAGCAGCCCCGGGCGAGGAGGCCCGGGGCGAGCAGCCCCGGGCCTGGAGGCCCGGGGCGAGCGGGGCACTTCCCATTCTGTGTCTCCAATCCCTCGGAACTTTCCGGGGAGTTTCTGAGCTGAGACCCCAGTGTCTGGAGGCTGTTTCGGGTTCTGTGACCTCTTTCTCTCAGGTACAGGGTGACTGCCTTCTCTCAGGCTCCAGCCATGGTGAGCCATCGTAATGACTCAGGGCCTGGAGGCCGGGGCTCGTAGCAGGTGTTTGGGATTCTGGGTCTCGCATCACCCGGTCCTGACCCGGGAGTACCGGAGTGGAGAGGAAGGGTTGTTGGCTTTTCAGGATTGAGGCATATGTCTCCTTGGGATTTTAGGCTTGGAGTATAGTCCCTGGTAGGGCTGCTTGGAATTCTGTGTCTCCCACTTCTCCATCCTTCCCCGTAAGTTTCTGAGCTGAGACCCCAAGGTCTGGACTCTGTGTGGGAAACACTGGCCCGTTTCTGTCACTGACAGGGAGAGGCTTCAGCCCTGATGCGCCATGTTAAGATAGAGCCCCGGGCGTGGAGGCCCGGGTCGACCAGGAGCACAACCCATTTGGCGTATCCCATCCCTCGGAACTTGCCCGGGATTTTCTGAGCAGGGAACCCAGGGACTGGAGGGTGTTTGTGTTTGTGTGACCCCTTCTCTCAGGTACAGGAACGGCTTCAGTCATAGTGAGCCATGGCGAGTAGCCCCGGGCGTGGAGGCCCGGGGCGAGCAGCCCCGGGCGTGGAGGCCCGGGGCGAGCAGCCCCGGGCGTGGAGGCCCGGGGCGAGCAGCCCCGGGCGTGGAGGCCCGGGGCGAGCAGCCCCGGGCGTGGAGGCCCGGGGCGAGCAGCCCCGGGCGTGGAGGCCCGGGGCGAGCAGCCCCGGGCGTGGAGGCCCGGGGCGAGCAGCCCCGGGCCTGGAGGCCCGGGGCGAGCAGCCCCGGGGCTGGAGGCCCGGGGCGAGCAGCCCCGGGGCTGGAGGCCCGGGGCGAGCAGCCCCGGGCCTGGAGGCCCGGGGCGAGCAGCCCCGGGCCTGGAGGCCCGGGGCGAGCGTGGCACTTCCCATTCTGTGTCTCCAATCCCTCGGAACTTTCCGGGGAGTTTCTGAGCTGAGACCCCAGTGTCTGGAGGCTGTTTCGGGTTCTGTGACCTCTTTCTCTCAGGTACAGGGTGACTGCCTTCTCTCAGGCTCCAACCATGGTGAGCCATCGTAATGTCTCAGGGCCTGGAGGCCGGGGCTCGTAGCAGGTGTTTGGGATTCTGGGTCTCGCATCCCTCGGTCCTGACGCGGGAGTACCGGAGTGGAGAGGAAGGGTTGTTGGCTTTTCAGGATTCAGGCATATGTCTCCTTGGGATTTTAGGCTTGTAGTATAGTCCCTGGTAGGGCTGCTTGGAATTCTGTGTCTCCCACTTCGCCATCCTTCCCCGTAAGTTTCTGAGCTGAGACCCCAAGGTCTGGACTCTGTGTGGGAAACACTGGCCCGTTTCTGTCACTGACAGGGAGAGGCTTCAGCCCTGATGCGCCATGGAAAGAAAAAGCCCCGGGCGTGGAGGCCCGGGTCGACCAGGAGCACTACCCATTTGGCGAATCCGATCCCTCGGAACTTGCCCGGGATTTTCTGAGCAGGGAACCCAGGGCCTGGAGGGTGTTTGTGTTTGTCTGACCCCTTCTCTAAGGTACAGGAACGGCTTCAGTCATAGTGAGCCATGGCGAGCAGCCCCGGGCGAGGAGGCCCGGGGCGAGCAGCCCCGGGCGAGGAGGCCCGGGGCGAGCAGCCCCGGGCGAGGAGGCCCGGGGCGAGCAGCCCCGGGCGAGGAGGCCCGGGGCGAGCAGCCCCGGGCCTGGAGGCCCGGGGCGAGCAGCCCCGGGCCTGGAGGCCCGGGGCGAGCAGCCCCGGGCCTGGAGGCCCGGGGCGAGCAGCCCCGGGCCTGGAGGCCCGGGGCGAGCAGCCCCGGGCCTGGAGGCCCGGGGCGAGCAGCCCCGGGCCTGGAGGCCCGGGGCGAGCAGCCCCGGGCCTGGAGGCCCGGGGCGAGCAGCCCCGGGCCTGGAGGCCCGGGGCGAGCAGCCCCGGGCCTGGAGGCCC
Source organism: Prionailurus viverrinus (assembly GCF_022837055.1). NCBI lineage: Eukaryota > Metazoa > Chordata > Mammalia > Carnivora > Felidae > Prionailurus > Prionailurus viverrinus. Next base: position 32,037 of record NW_025927516.1, read on the forward strand.
GGGGCGAGCAGCCCCGGGCCTGGAGGCCCGGGGCGAGCAGCCCCGGGCCTGGAGGCCCGGGGCGAGCAGCCCCGGGCCTGGAGGCCCGGGGCGAGCAGCCCCGGGCCTGGAGGCCCGGGGCGAGCAGCCCCGGGCCTGGAGGCCCGGGGCGAGCAGCCCCGGGCCTGGAGGCCCGGGGCGAGCAGCCCCGGGCCTGGAGGCCCGGGGCGAGCAGCCCCGGGCCTGGAGGCCCGGGGCGAGCAGCCCCGGGCCTGGAGGCCCGGGGCGAGCAGAGCCGGGCACTTCCCATTCTGTGTCTCCAATCCCTCGGAACTTTCCGGGGAGTTTCTGAGCTGAGACCCCAGTGTCTGGAGGCTGTTTCGGGTTCTGTGACCTCTTTCTCTCAGGTACAGGGTGACTGCCTTCTCTCAGGCTCCAGCCATGGTGAGCCATCGTAATGACTCAGGGCCTGGAGGCCGGGGCTCGTAGCAGGTGTTTGGGATTCTGGGTCTCGCATCACCCGGTCCTGACCCGGGAGTACCGGAGTGGAGAGGAAGGGTTGTTGGCTTTTCAGGATTGAGGCATATGTCTCCTTGGGATTTTAGGCTTGGAGTATAGTCCCTGGTAGGGCTGCTTGGAATTCTGTGTCTCCCACTTCTCCATCCTTCCCCGTAAGTTTCTGAGCTGAGACCCCAAGGTCTGGACTCTGTGTGGGAAACACTGGCCCGTTTCTGTCACTGACAGGGAGAGGCTTCAGCCCTGATGCGCCATGTTAAGATAGAGCCCCGGGCGTGGAGGCCCGGGTCGACCAGGAGCACAACCCATTTGGCGTATCCCATCCCTCGGAACTTGCCCGGGATTTTCTGAGCAGGGAACCCAGGGACTGGAGGGTGTTTGTGTTTGTGTGATCCCTTCTCTCAGGGAACGGCTTAAGTCATAGTGAGCCATGGCGAGTAGCCCCGGGCGTGGAGGCCCGGGGCGAGCAGCCCCGGGCCTGGAGGCCCGGGGCGAGCAGCCCCGGGCGTGGAGGCCCGGGAGCGAGCAGCCCCGGGCGAGGAGGCCCGGGGCGAGCAGCCCCGGGCGTGGAGGCCCGGGGCGAGCAGCCCCGGGCGTGGAGGCCCGGGGGCGAGCAGCCCCGGGCGTGGAGGCCCGGGGCGAGCAGCCCCGGGCCTGGAGGCCCGGGGCGAGCAGCCCCGGGGCTGGAGGCCCGGGGCGAGCAGCCCCGGGCCTGGAGGCCCGGGGCGAGCAGCCCCGGGCCTGGAGGCCCGGGGCGAGCGTGGCACTTCCCATTCTGTGTCTCCAATCCCTCGGAACTTTCCGGGGAGTTTCTGAGCTGAGACCCCAGTGTCTGGAGGCTGTTTCGGGTTCTGTGACCTCTTTCTCTCAGGTACAGGGTGACTGCCTTCTCTCAGGCTCCAACCATGGTGAGCCATCGTAATGTCTCAGGGCCTGGAGGCCGGGGCTCGTAGCAGGTGTTTGGGATTCTGGGTCTCGCATCCCTCGGTCCTGACGCGGGAGTACCGGAGTGGAGAGGAAGGGTTGTTGGCTTTTCAGGATTCAGGCATATGTCTCCTTGGGATTTTAGGCTTGTAGTATAGTCCCTGGTAGGGCTGCTTGGAATTCTGTGTCTCCCACTTCGCCATCCTTCCCCGTAAGTTTCTGAGCTGAGACCCCAAGGTCTGGACTCTGTGTGGGAAACACTGGCCCGTTTCTGTCACTGACAGGGAGAGGCTTCAGCCCTGATGCGCCATGGAAAGAAAAAGCCCCGGGCGTGGAGGCCCGGGTCGACCAGGAGCACTACCCATTTGGCGAATCCGATCCCTCGGAACTTGCCCGGGATTTTCTGAGCAGGGAACCCAGGGCTTGGAGGGTGTTTGTGTTTGTCTGACCCCTTCTCTAAGGTACAGGAACGGCTTCAGTCATAGTGAGCCATGGCGAGCAGCCCCGGGCGAGGAGGCCCGGGGGCGAGCAGCCCCGGGCGAGGAGGCCCGGGGCGAGCAGCCCCGGGCGAGGAGGCCCGGGGCGAGCAGCCCCGGGCGAGGAGGCCCGGGGCGAGCAGCCCCGGGCGAGGAGGCCCGGGGCGAGCAGCCCCGGGCGAGGAGGCCCGGGGCGAGCAGCCCCGGGCCTGGAGGCCCGGGGCGAGCAGCCCCGGGCGAGGAGGCCCGGGGCGAGCAGCCCCGGGCGAGGAGGCCCGGGGCGAGCAGCCCCGGGCGAGGAGGCCCGGGGCGAGCAGCCCCGGGCCTGGAGGCCCGGGGCGAGCGGGGCACTTCCCATTCTGTGTCTCCAATCCCTCGGAACTTTCCGGGGAGTTTCTGAGCTGAGACCCCAGTGTCTGGAGGCTGTTTCGGGTTCTGTGACCTCTTTCTCTCAGGTACAGGGTGACTGCCTTCTCTCAGGCTCCAGCCATGGTGAGCCATCGTAATGACTCAGGGCCTGGAGGCCGGGGCTCGTAGCAGGTGTTTGGGATTCTGGGTCTCGCATCACCCGGTCCTGACCCGGGAGTACCGGAGTGGAGAGGAAGGGTTGTTGGCTTTTCAGGATTGAGGCATATGTCTCCTTGGGATTTTAGGCTTGGAGTATAGTCCCTGGTAGGGCTGCTTGGAATTCTGTGTCTCCCACTTCTCCATCCTTCCCCGTAAGTTTCTGAGCTGAGACCCCAAGGTCTGGACTCTGTGTGGGAAACACTGGCCCGTTTCTGTCACTGACAGGGAGAGGCTTCAGCCCTGATGCGCCATGTTAAGATAGAGCCCCGGGCGTGGAGGCCCGGGTCGACCAGGAGCACAACCCATTTGGCGTATCCCATCCCTCGGAACTTGCCCGGGATTTTCTGAGCAGGGAACCCAGGGACTGGAGGGTGTTTGTGTTTGTGTGACCCCTTCTCTCAGGTACAGGAACGGCTTCAGTCATAGTGAGCCATGGCGAGTAGCCCCGGGCGTGGAGGCCCGGGGCGAGCAGCCCCGGGCCTGGAGGCCCGGGGCGAGCAGCCCCGGGCGTGGAGGCCCGGGGCGAGCAGCCCCGGGCGTGGAGGCCCGGGGCGAGCAGCCCCGGGCGTGGAGGCCCGGGGCGAGCAGCCCCGGGCGTGGAGGCCCGGGGCGAGCAGCCCCGGGCGTGGAGGCCCGGGGCGAGCAGCCCCGGGCCTGGAGGCCCGGGGCGAGCAGCCCGGGGCTGGAGGCCCGGGGCGAGCAGCCCCGGGGCTGGAGGCCCGGGGCGAGCAGCCCCGGGCCTGGAGGCCCGGGGCGAGCAGCCCCGGGCCTGGAGGCCCGGGGGCGAGCGTGGCACTTCCCATTCTGTGTCTCCAATCCCTCGGAACTTTCCGGGGAGTTTCTGAGCTGAGACCCCAGTGTCTGGAGGCTGTTTCGGGTTCTGTGACCTCTTTCTCTCAGGTACAGGGTGACTGCCTTCTCTCAGGCTCCAACCATGGTGAGCCATCGTAATGTCTCAGGGCCTGGAGGCCGGGGGCTCGTAGCAGGTGTTTGGGATTCTGGGTCTCGCATCCCTCGGTCCTGACGCGGGAGTACCGGAGTGGAGAGGAAGGGTTGTTGGCTTTTCAGGATTCAGGCATATGTCTCCTTGGGATTTTAGGCTTGTAGTATAGTCCCTGGTAGGGCTGCTTGGAATTCTGTGTCTCCCACTTCGCCATCCTTCCCCGTAAGTTTCTGAGCTGAGACCCCAAGGTCTGGACTCTGTGTGGGAAACACTGGCCCGTTTCTGTCACTGACAGGGAGAGGCTTCAGCCCTGATGCGCCATGGAAAGAAAAAGCCCCGGGCGTGGAGGCCCGGGTCGACCAGGAGCACTTACCCATTTGGCGAATCCGATCCCTCGGAACTTGCCCGGGATTTTCTGAGCAGGGAACCCAGGGCCTGGAGGGTGTTTGTGTTTGTCTGACCCCTTCTCTAAGGTACAGGAACGGCTTCAGTCATAGTGAGCCATGGCGAGCAGCCCCGGGCGAGGAGGCCCGGGGCGAGCAGCCCCGGGCGAGGAGGCCCGGGGCGAGCAGCCCCGGGCGAGGAGGCCCGGGGCGAGCAGCCCCGGGCCTGGAGGCCCGGGGCGAGCAGCCCCGGGCGAGGAGGCCCGGGGCGAGCAGCCCCGGGCGAGGAGGCCCGGGGCGAGCAGCCCCGGGCCTGGAGGCCCGGGGCGAGCAGCCCCGGGCCTGGAGGCCCGGGGCGAGCAGCCCCGGGCCTGGAGGCCCGGGGCGAGCAGCCCCGGGCCTGGAGGCCCGGGGCGAGCAGCCCCGGGCCTGGAGGCCCGGGGCGAGCAGCCCCGGGCCTGGAGGCCCGGGGCGAGCAGCCCCGGGCCTGGAGGCCCGGGGCGAGCAGCCCCGGGCCTGGAGGCCCGGGGCGAGCAGCCCCGGGCCTGGAGGCCCGGGGCGAGCAGCCCCGGGCCTGGAGGCCCGGGGCGAGCAGCCCCGGGCCTGGAGGCCCGGGGCGAGCAGCCCCGGGCCTGGAGGCCCGGGGCGAGCAGCCCCGGGCCTGGAGGCCCGGGGCGAGCAGCCCCGGGCCTGGAGGCCCGGGGCGAGCAGCCCCGGGCCTGGAGGCCCGGGGCGAGCAGCCCCGGGCCTGGAGGCCCGGGGCGAGCAGCCCCGGGCCTGGAGGCCCGGGGCGAGCAGCCCCGGGCCTGGAGGCCCGGGGCGAGCAGCCCCGGGCCTGGAGGCCCGGGGCGAGCAGCCCCGGGCCTGGAGGCCCGGGGCGAGCAGCCCCGGGCCTGGAGGCCCGGGGCGAGGAGCCCCGGGCCTGGAGGCCCGGGGCGAGGAGCCCCGGGCCTGGAGGCCCGGGGCGAGCAGCCCCGGGCCTGGAGGCCCGGGGCGAGCAGCCCCGGGCCTGGAGGCCCGGGGCGAGCAGCCCCGGGCCTGGAGGCCCGGGGCGAGCAGCCCCGGGCCTGGAGGCCCGGGGCGAGCAGCCCCGGGCCTGGAGGCCCGGGGCGAGCAGCCCCGGGCCTGGAGGCCCGGGGCGAGCAGCCCCGGGCCTGGAGGCCCGGGGCGAGCAGCCCCGGGCCTGGAGGCCCGGGGCGAGCAGCCCCGGGCCTGGAGGCCCGGGGCGAGCAGCCCCGGGCCTGGAGGCCCGGGGCGAGCAGCCCCGGGCCTGGAGGCCCGGGGCGAGCAGCCCCGGGCCTGGAGGCCCGGGGCGAGCAGCCCCGGGCCTGGAGGCCCGGGGCGAGCAGCCCCGGGCCTGGAGGCCCGGGGCGAGCAGCCCCGGGCCTGGAGGCCCGGGGCGAGCAGCCCCGGGCCTGGAGGCCCGGGGCGAGCAGCCCCGGGCCTGGAGGCCCGGGGCGAGCAGCCCCGGGCCTGGAGGCCCGGGGCGAGCAGCCCCGGGCCTGGAGGCCCGGGGCGAGCAGCCCCGGGCCTGGAGGCCCGGGGCGAGCAGCCCCGGGCCTGGAGGCCCGGGGCGAGCAGCCCCGGGCCTGGAGGCCCGGGGCGAGCAGCCCCGGGCCTGGAGGCCCGGGGCGAGCAGCCCCGGGCCTGGAGGCCCGGGGCGAGCAGCCCCGGGCCTGGAGGCCCGGGGCGAGCAGCCCCGGGCCTGGAGGCCCGGGGCGAGCAGCCCCGGGCCTGGAGGCCCGGGGCGAGCAGCCCCGGGCCTGGAGGCCCGGGGCGAGCAGCCCCGGGCCTGGAGGCCCGGGGCGAGCAGCCCCGGGCCTGGAGGCCCGGGGCGAGCAGCCCCGGGCCTGGAGGCCCGGGGCGAGCAGCCCCGGGCCTGGAGGCCCGGGGCGAGCAGCCCCGGGCCTGGAGGCCCGGGGCACTTCCCATTCTGTGTCTCCAATCCCTCGGAACTTTCCGGGGAGTTTCTGAGCTGAGACCCCAGTGTCTGGAGGCTGTTTCGGGTTCTGTGACCTCTTTCTCTCAGGTACAGGGTGACTGCCTTCTCTCAGGCTCCAGCCATGGTGAGCCATCGTAATGACTCAGGGCCTGGAGGCCGGGGCTCGTAGCAGGTGTTTGGGATTCTGGGTCTCGCATCACCCGGTCCTGACCCGGGAGTACCGGAGTGGAGAGGAAGGGTTGTTGGCTTTTCAGGATTGAGGCATATGTCTCCTTGGGATTTTAGGCTTGGAGTATAGTCCCTGGTAGGGCTGCTTGGAATTCTGTGTCTCCCACTTCTCCATCCTTCCCCGTAAGTTTCTGAGCTGAGACCCCAAGGTCTGGACTCTGTGTGGGAAACACTGGCCCGTTTCTGTCACTGACAGGGAGAGGCTTCAGCCCTGATGCGCCATGTTAAGATAGAGCCCCGGGCGTGGAGGCCCGGGTCGACCAGGAGCACAACCCATTTGGCGTATCCCATCCCTCGGAACTTGCCCGGGATTTTCTGAGCAGGGAACCCAGGGACTGGAGGGTGTTTGTGTTTGTGTGACCCCTTCTCTCAGGTACAGGAACGGCTTCAGTCATAGTGAGCCATGGCGAGTAGCCCCGGGCGTGGAGGCCCGGGGCGAGCAGCCCCGGGCCTGGAGGCCCGGGGCGAGCAGCCCCGGGCGTGGAGGCCCGGGGCGAGCAGCCCCGGGCGTGGAGGCCCGGGGCGAGCAGCCCCGGGCGTGGAGGCCCGGGGCGAGCAGCCCCGGGCGTGGAGGCCCGGGGCGAGCAGCCCCGGGCCTGGAGGCCCGGGGCGAGCAGCCCCGGGCCTGGAGGCCCGGGGCGAGCAGCCCCGGGGCTGGAGGCCCGGGGCGAGCAGCCCCGGGCCTGGAGGCCCGGGGCGAGCAGCCCCGGGCCTGGAGGCCCGGGGCGAGCGTGGCACTTCCCATTCTGTGTCTCCAATCCCTCGGAACTTTCCGGGGAGTTTCTGAGCTGAGACCCCAGTGTCTGGAGACTGTTTCGGGTTCTGTGACCTCTTTCTCTCAGGTACAGGGTGACTGCCTTCTCTCAGGCTCCAACCATGGTGAGCCATCGTAATGTCTCAGGGCCTGGAGGCCGGGGCTCGTAGCAGGTGTTTGGGATTCTGGGTCTCGCATCCCTCGGTCCTGACGCGGGAGTACCGGAGTGGAGAGGAAGGGTTGTTGGCTTTTCAGGATTCAGGCATATGTCTCCTTGGGATTTTAGGCTTGTAGTATAGTCCCTGGTAGGGCTGCTTGGAATTCTGTGTCTCCCACTTCGCCATCCTTCCCCGTAAGTTTCTGAGCTGAGACCCCAAGGTCTGGACTCTGTGTGGGAAACACTGGCCCGTTTCTGTCACTGACAGGGAGAGGCTTCAGCCCTGATGCGCCATGGAAAGAAAAAGCCCCGGGCGTGGAGGCCCGGGTCGACCAGGAGCACTACCCATTTGGCGAATCCGATCCCTCGGAACTTGCCCGGGATTTTCTGAGCAGGGAACCCAGGGCCTGGAGGGTGTTAGGTACAGGAACGGCTTCAGTCATAGTGAGCCATGGCGAGCAGCCCCGGGCGAGGAGGCCCGGGGCGAGCAGCCCCGGGCGAGGAGGCCCGGGGCGAGCAGCCCCGGGCGAGGAGGCCCGGGGCGAGCAGCCCCGGGCGAGGAGGCCCGGGCGAGCAGCCCCGGGCGAGGAGGCCCGGGGCGAGCAGCCCCGGGCGAGGAGGCCCGGGGCGAGCAGCCCCGGGCGAGGAGGCCCGGGGCGAGCAGCCCCGGGCGAGGAGGCCCGGGGCGAGCAGCCCCGGGCGAGGAGGCCCGGGGCGAGCAGCCCCGGGCGAGGAGGCCCGGGGCGAGCAGCCCCGGGCGAGGAGGCCCGGGGCGAGCAGCCCCGGGCGAGGAGGCCCGGGGCGAGCAGCCCCGGGCGAGGAGGCCCGGGCGAGCAGCCCCGGGCGAGGGAGGCCCGGGGCGAGCAGCCCCGGGCGAGGAGGCCCGGGGGCGAGCAGCCCGGGCGAGGAGGCCCGGGGCGAGCAGCCCCGGGCCTGGAGGCCCGGGGCGAGCAGCCCCGGGCCTGGAGGCCCGGGGCGAGCAGCCCCGGGCCTGGAGGCCCGGGGCGAGCAGCCCCGGGCCTGGAGGCCCGGGGCGAGCAGCCCCGGGCCTGGAGGCCCGGGGCGAGCAGCCCCCGGGCCTGGAGGCCCGGGGCGAGCAGCCCCGGGCCTGGAGGCCCGGGGCGAGCAGCCCCGGGCCTGGAGGCCCGGGGCGAGCAGCCCCGGGCCTGGAGGCCCGGGGGCGAGCAGCCCCGGGCCTGGAGGCCCGGGGGCGAGCAGCCCCGGGCCTGGAGGCCCGGGGCGAGCAGCCCGGGCCTGGCCCGGGGAGCCCGGCCTGGAGGCCCCGGGGCGAGCAGAGCCGGGCACTTCCCATTCTGTGTCTCCAATCCCTCGGAACTTTCCGGGGAGTTTCTGAGCTGAGACCCCAGTGTCTGGAGGCTGTTTCTGGTTCTGTGACCTCTTTCTCTCAGGTACAGGGTGACTGCCTTCTCTCAGGCTCCAGCCATGGTGAGCCATCGTAATGACTCAGGGCCTGGAGGCCGGGGCTCGTAGCAGGTGTTTGGGATTCTGGTCTCGCATCACCCGGTCCTGACCCGGGAGTACCGGAGTGGAGAGGAAGGGTTGTTGGCTTTTCAGGATTGAGGCATATGTCTCCTTGGGATTTTAGGCTTGGAGTATAGTCCCTGGTAGGGCTGCTTGGAATTCTGTGTCTCCCACTTCTCCATCCTTCCCCGTAAGTTTCTGAGCTGAGACCCCAAGGTCTGGACTCTGTGTGGGAAACACTGGCCCGTTTCTGTCACTGACAGGGAGAGGCTTCAGCCCTGATGCGCCATGTTAAGATAGAGCCCCGGGCGTGGAGGCCCGGGTCGACCAGGAGCACAACCCATTTGGCGTATCCCATCCCTCGGAACTTGCCCGGGATTTTCTGAGCAGGGAACCCAGGGACTGGAGGGTGTTTGTGTTTGTGTGACCCCTTCTCTCAGGTACAGGAACGGCTTAAGTCATAGTGAGCCATGGCGAGTAGCCCCGGGCGTGGAGGCCCGGGGCGAGCAGCCCCGGGCGTGGAGGCCCGGGGCGAGCAGCCCCGGGCGTGGAGGCCCGGGGCGAGCAGCCCCGGGCGAGGAGGCCCGGGGCGAGCAGCCCCGGGCCTGGAGGCCCGGGGCGAGCAGCCCCGGGCCTGGAGGCCCGGGGCGAGCGTGGCACTTCCCATTCTGTGTCTCCAATCCCTCGGAACTTTCCGGGGAGTTTCTGAGCTGAGACCCCAGTGTCTGGAGGCTGTTTCGGGTTCTGTGACCTCTTTCTCTCAGGTACAGGGTGACTGCCTTCTCTCAGGCTCCAACCATGGTGAGCCATCGTAATGTCTCAGGGCCTGGAGGCCGGGGCTCGTAGCAGGTGTTTGGGATTCTGGGTCTCGCATCCCTCGGTCCTGACGCGGGAGTACCGGAGTGGAGAGGAAGGGTTGTTGGCTTTTCAGGATTCAGGCATATGTCTCCTTGGGATTTTAGGCTTGTAGTATAGTCCCTGGTAGGGCTGCTTGGAATTCTGTGTCTCCCACTTCGCCATCCTTCCCCGTAAGTTTCTGAGCTGAGACCCCAAGGTCTGGACTCTGTGTGGGAAACACTGGCCCGTTTCTGTCACTGACAGGGAGAGGCTTCAGCCCTGATGCGCCATGGAAAGAAAAAGCCCCGGGCGTGGAGGCCCGGGTCGACCAGGAGCACTACCCATTTGGCGAATCCGATCCCTCGGAACTTGCCCGGGATTTTCTGAGCAGGGAACCCAGGGCCTGGAGGGTGTTTGTGTTTGTCTGACCCCTTCTCTAAGGTACAGGAACGGCTTCAGTCATAGTGAGCCATGGCGAGCAGCCCCGGGCGAGGAGGCCCGGGGCGAGCAGCCCCGGGCGAGGAGGCCCGGGGCGAGCAGCCCCGGGCGAGGAGGCCCGGGGCGAGCAGCCCCGGGCGAGGAGGCCCGGGGCGAGCAGCCCCGGGCGAGGAGGCCCGGGGCGAGCAGCCCCGGGCGAGGAGGCCCGGGGCGAGCAGCCCCGGGCGAGGAGGCCCGGGGCGAGCAGCCCCGGGCGAGGAGGCCCGGGGCGAGCAGCCCCGGGCGAGGAGGCCCGGGGCGAGCAGCCCCGGGCGAGGAGGCCCGGGGCGAGCAGCCCCGGGCGAGGAGGCCCGGGGCGAGCAGCCCCGGGCGAGGAGGCCCGGGGCGAGCAGCCCCGGGCGAGGAGGCCCGGGGCGAGCAGCCCCGGGCGAGGAGGCCCGGGGCGAGCAGCCCCGGGCGAGGAGGCCCGGGGCGAGCAGCCCCGGGCGAGGAGGCCCGGGGCGAGCAGCCCCGGGCGAGGAGGCCCGGGGCGAGCAGCCCCGGGCGAGGAGGCCCGGGGCGAGCAGCCCCGGGCGAGGAGGCCCGGGGCGAGCAGCCCCGGGCGAGGAGGCCCGGGGCGAGCAGCCCCGGGCGAGGAGGCCCGGGGCGAGCAGCCCCGGGCGAGGAGGCCCGGGGCGAGCAGCCCCGGGCGAGGAGGCCCGGGGCGAGCAGCCCCGGGCGAGGAGGCCCGGGGCGAGCAGCCCCGGGCGAGGAGGCCCGGGGCGAGCAGCCCCGGGCGAGGAGGCCCGGGGCGAGCAGCCCCGGGCCTGGAGGCCCGGGGCGAGCAGCCCCGGGCCTGGAGGCCCGGGGCCAGCAGCCCCGGGCCTGGAGGCCCGGGGCCAGCAGCCCCGGGCCTGGAGGCCCGGGGCCAGCAGCCCCGGGCCTGGAGGCCCGGGGCGAGCAGCCCCGGGCCTGGAGGCCCGGGGCGAGCAGCCCCGGGCCTGGAGGCCCGGGGCGAGCAGCCCCGGGCCTGGAGGCCCGGGGCGAGCAGCCCCGGGCCTGGAGGCCCGGGGCGAGCAGCCCCGGGCCTGGAGGCCCGGGGCGAGCAGCCCCGGGCCTGGAGGCCCGGGGCGAGCAGCCCCGGGCCTGGAGGCCCGGGGCGAGCAGCCCCGGGCCTGGAGGCCCGGGGCGAGCAGCCCCGGGCCTGGAGGCCCGGGGCGAGCAGCCCCGGGCCTGGAGGCCCGGGGCGAGCAGCCCCGGGCCTGGAGGCCCGGGGCGAGCAGCCCCGGGCCTGGAGGCCCGGGGCGAGCAGCCCCGGGCCTGGAGGCCCGGGGCGAGCAGCCCCGGGCCTGGAGGCCCGGGGCGAGCAGCCCCGGGCCTGGAGGCCCGGGGCGAGCAGCCCCGGGCCTGGAGGCCCGGGGCGAGCAGCCCCGGGCCTGGAGGCCCGGGGCGAGCAGCCCCGGGCCTGGAGGCCCGGGGCGAGCAGCCCCGGGCCTGGAGGCCCGGGGCGAGCAGCCCCGGGCCTGGAGGCCCGGGGCGAGCAGCCCCGGGCCTGGAGGCCCGGGGCGAGCAGCCCCGGGCCTGGAGGCCCGGGGCGAGCAGCCCCGGGCCTGGAGGCCCGGGGCGAGCAGCCCCGGGCCTGGAGGCCCGGGGCGAGCAGCCCCGGGCCTGGAGGCCCGGGGCGAGCAGCCCCGGGCCTGGAGGCCCGGGGCGAGCAGCCCCGGGCCTGGAGGCCCGGGGCGAGCAGCCCCGGGCCTGGAGGCCCGGGGCGAGCAGCCCCGGGCCTGGAGGCCCGGGGCGAGCAGCCCCGGGCCTGGAGGCCCGGGGCGAGCAGCCCCGGGCCTGGAGGCCCGGGGCGAGCAGCCCCGGGCCTGGAGGCCCGGGGCGAGCAGCCCCGGGCCTGGAGGCCCGGGGCGAGCAGCCCCGGGCCTGGAGGCCCGGGGCGAGCAGCCCCGGGCCTGGAGGCCCGGGGCGAGCAGCCCCGGGCCTGGAGGCCCGGGGCGAGCAGCCCCGGGCCTGGAGGCCCGGGGCGAGCAGCCCCGGGCCTGGAGGCCCGGGGCGAGCAGCCCCGGGCCTGGAGGCCCGGGGCGAGCAGCCCCGGGCCTGGAGGCCCGGGGCGAGCAGCCCCGGGCCTGGAGGCCCGGGGCGAGCAGCCCCGGGCCTGGAGGCCCGGGGCGAGCAGCCCCGGGCCTGGAGGCCCGGGGCGAGCAGCCCCGGGCCTGGAGGCCCGGGGCGAGCAGCCCCGGGCCTGGAGGCCCGGGGCGAGCAGCCCCGGGCCTGGAGGCCCGGGGCGAGCAGCCCCGGGCCTGGAGGCCCGGGGCGAGCAGCCCCGGGCCTGGAGGCCCGGGGCGAGCAGCCCCGGGCCTGGAGGCCCGGGGCGAGCAGCCCCGGGCCTGGAGGCCCGGGGCGAGCAGCCCCGGGCCTGGAGGCCCGGGGCGAGCAGCCCCGGGCCTGGAGGCCCGGGGCGAGCCGGGCACTTCCCATTCTGTGTCTCCAATCCCTCGGAACTTTCCGGGGAGTTTCTGAGCTGAGACCCCAGTGTCTGGAGGCTGTTTCTGGTTCTGTGACCTCTTTCTCTCAGGTACAGGGTGACTGCCTTCTCTCAGGCTCCAGCCATGGTGAGCCATCGTAATGACTCAGGACCTGGAGGCCGGGGCTCGTAGCAGGTGTTTGGGATTCTGGGTCTCGCATCACCCGGTCCTGACCCGGGAGTACCGGAGTGGAGAGGAAGGGTTGTTGGCTTTTCAGGATTGAGGCATATGTCTCCTTGGGATTTTAGGCTTGGAGTATAGTCCCTGGTAGGGCTGCTTGGAATTCTGTGTCTCCCACTTCTCCATCCTTCCCCGTAAGTTTCTGAGCTGAGACCCCAAGGTCTGGACTCTGTGTGGGAAACACTGGCCCGTTTCTGTCACTGACAGGGAGAGGCTTCAGCCCTGATGCGCCATGTTAAGATAGAGCCCCGGGCGTGGAGGCCCGGGTCGACCAGGAGCACAACCCATTTGGCGTATCCCATCCCTCGGAACTTGCCCGGGATTTTCTGAGCAGGGAACCCAGGGACTGGAGGGTGTTTGTGTTTGTGTGACCCCTTCTCTCAGGTACAGGAACGGCTTAAGTCATAGTGAGCCATGGCGAGTAGCCCCGGGCGTGGAGGCCCGGGGCGAGCAGCCACGGGCCTGGAGGCCCGGGGCGAGCAGCCCGGGCGTGGAGGCCCGGGGCGAGCAGCCCCGGGCGAGGAGGCCCGGGGCGAGCAGCCCCGGGCCTGGAGGCCCGGGGCGAGCAGCCCCGGGCCTGGAGGCCCGGGGCGAGCGTGGCACTTCCCATTCTGTGTCTCCAATCCCTCGGAACTTTCCGGGGAGTTTCTGAGCTGAGACCCCAGTGTCTGGAGGCTGTTTCGGGTTCTGTGACCTCTTTCTCTCAGGTACAGGGTGACTGCCTTCTCTCAGGCTCCAACCATGGTGAGCCATCGTAATGTCTCAGGGCCTGGAGGCCGGGGCTCGTAGCAGGTGTTTGGGATTCTGGGTCTCGCATCCCTCGGTCCTGACGCGGGAGTACCGGAGTGGAGAGGAAGGGTTGTTGGCTTTTCAGGATTCAGGCATATGTCTCCTTGGGATTTTAGGCTTGTAGTATAGTCCCTGGTAGGGCTGCTTGGAATTCTGTGTCTCCCACTTCGCCATAATTCCCCGTAAGTTTCTTAGATGAGACCCCAAGGTCTGGACTCTGTGTGGGAAACACTGGCCCGTTTCTGTCACTGACAGGGAGAGGCTTCAGCCCTGATGCGCCATGGTAAGATAGAGCCCCGGGCGTGGAGGCCCGGGTCGACCAGGAGCACTACCCATTTGGCATATCCGATCCCTCGGAACTTGCCCGGGATTTTCTGAGCAGGGAACCCAGGGCCTGGAGGGTGTTTGTGTTTGTGTGACCCCTTCTCTCAGGTACAGGAACGGCTTCAGTCATTGTGAGCCATGGCGAGTAGCCCCGGGCGTGGAGGCCCGGGGCGAGCGTGGCACTTCCCATTCTGTGTCTCCAATCCCTCGGAACTTTCCGGGGAGTTTCTGAGCAGAGACCCCAGTGTCTGGAGGCTGTTTCGGGTTCTGTGACCTCTTTCTCTCAGGTACAGGGTGACTGCCTTCTCTCAGGCTCCAACCATGGTGAGCCATCGTAATTTCTCAGGGCCTGGAGGCCGGGGCTCGTAGCAGGTGTTTGGGATTCTGGGTCTCGCATCCCTCGGTCCTGACCCGGGAGTACCGGAGTGGAGAGGAAGGGTTGTTGGCTTTTCAGGAATCAGGCATATGTCTCCTTGGGATTTTAGGCTTGTAGTATAGTCCCTGTTAGGGCTGCTTGGAATTCTGTGTCTCCCACTTCTCCATCCTTCCCCGTAAGTTTCTGAGCTGAGACCCCAAGGTCTGGACTCTGTGTGGGAAACACTGGCCCGTTTCTGTCACTGACAGGGAGAGGCTTCAGCCCTGATGCGCCATGTTAAGATAGAGCCCCGGGCGTGGAGGCCCGGGTCGACCAGGAGCACAACCCATTTGGCGTATCCCATCCCTCGGAACTTGCCCGGGATTTTCTGAGCAGGGAACCCAGGGCCTGGAGGGTGTTTGTGTTTGTGTGACCCCTTCTCTCAGGTACAGGAACGGCTTCAGTCATAGTGAGCCATGGCGAGTAGCCCCGGGCGTGGAGGCCCGGGGCGAGCAGCCCCGGGCCTGGAGGCCCGGGGCGAGCGTGGCACTTCCAATTCTGTGTCTCCAATCCCTCGGAACTTTCCGGGGAGTTTCTGAGCTGAGACCCCAGTGTCTGGAGGCTGTTTCGGGTTCTGTGACCTCTTTTTCTCAGGTACAGGGTGACTGCCTTCTCTCAGGCTCCAACCATGGTGAGCCATCGTAATGACTCAGGGCCTGGAGGCCGGGGCTCGTAGCAGGTGTTTGGGATTCTGGGTCTCGCATCCCTCGGTCCTGACCCGGGAGTACCGGAGTGGAGAGGAAGGGTTGTTGGCTTTTCAGGATTCAGGCATATGTCTCCTTGGGATTTTAGGCTTGTAGTATAGTCCCTGGTAGGGTTGCTTGGAATTCTGTGTCTCCCACTTCTCTATCCTTCCCCGTAAGTTTCTGAGCTGAGACCCCAAGGTCTGGACTCTGTGTGGGAAACACTGGCCCGTTTCTGTCACTGACAGGGAGAGGCTTCAGCCCTGATGCGCCATGGAAAGATAGAGCCCCGGGCGTGGAGGCCCGGGTCGACCAGGAGCACTACCCATTTGGCGAATCCGATCCCTCGGAACTTGCCCGGGATTTTCTGAGCAGGGAACCCAGGGCCTGGAGGGTGTTTGTGTTTGTGTGACCCCCTTCTCTAAGGTACAGGAACGGCTTCAGTCATAGTGAGCCATGGCGAGCAGCCCCGGGTGTGGAGGCCCGGGGCGAGCAGCCCCGGGCGTGGAGGCCCGGGGCGAGCAGCCCCGGGCGTGGAGGCCCGGGGCGAGCAGCCCCGGGCGTGGAGGCCCGGGGCGAGCAGCCCCGGGCGTGGAGGCCCGGGGCGAGCAGCCCCGGGCGTGGAGGCCCGGGGCGAGCAGCCCCGGGCCTGGAGGCCCGGGGCGAGCAGCCCCGGGCCTGGAGGCCCGGGGCGAGCAGCCCCGGGCCTGGAGGCCCGGGGCGAGCAGCCCCGGGCCTGGAGGCCTTGGGCGAGCAGCCCCGGGCCTGGAGGCCTTGGGCGAGCGGGGCACTTCCCATTCTGTGTCTCCAATCCCTCGGAACTTTCCGGGGAGTTTCTGAGCTGAGACCCCAGTGTCTGGAGGCTGTTTCGGGTTCTGTGACCCGTTTCTCTCAGGTACAGGGTGACTGCCTTCTCTCAGGCTCCAGCCATGGTGAGCCATCGTAATGACTCAGGGCCTGGAGGCCGGGGCTCGTAGCAGGTGTTTGGGATTCTGGGTTTCGCATCCCTCGGTCCTGACCCGGGAGTACCGGAGTGGAGAGGATGGGTTGTTGGCTTTTCAGGATTCAGGCATATGTCTCCTTGGGATTTTAGGCTTGTAGTATAGTCCCTGGTAGGGCTACTTGGAATTCTGTGTCTCCCACTTCTCCATAATTCACCGTAAGTTTCTTAGATGAGACCCCAAGGTCTGGACTCTGTGTGGGAAACACTGGCCCGTTTCTGTCACTGACAGGGAGAGGCTTCAGCCCTGATGCGCCATGGTAAGATAGAGCCCCGGGCGTGGAGGCCCGGGTCGACCAGGAGCACTACCCATTTGGCATATCCGATCCCTCGGAACTTGCCCGGGATTTTCTGAGCAGGGAACCCAGGGCCTGGAGGGTGTTTGTGTTTGTGTGACCCCTTCTCTCAGGTACAGGAACGGCTTCAGTCATTGTGAGCCATGGCGAGTAGCCCCGGGCGTGGAGGCCCGGGGCGAGCGTGGCACTTCCCATTCTGTGTCTCCAATCCCTCGGAACTTTCCGGGGAGTTTCTGAGCTGAGACCCCAGTGTCTGGAGGCTGTTTCGGGTTCTGTGACCTCTTTCTCTCAGGTACAGGGTGACTGCCTTCTCTCAGGCTCCAACCATGGTGAGCCATCGTAATGTCTCAGGGCCTGGAGGCCGGGGCTCGTAGCAGGTGTTTGGGATTCTGGGTCTCGCATCCCTCGGTCCTGACCCGGGAGTACCGGAGTGGAGAGGAAGGGTTGTTGGCTTTTCAGGAATCAGGCATATGTCTCCTTGGGATTTTAGGCTTGTAGTATAGTCCCTGGTAGGGCTGCTTGGAATTCTGTGTCTCCCACTTCTCCATCCTTCCCCGTAAGTTTCTGAGCTGAGACCCCAAGGTCTGGACTCTGTGTGGGAAACACTGGCCCGTTTCTGTCACTGACAGGGAGAGGCTTCAGCCCTGATGCGCCATGTTAAGATAGAGCCCCGGGCGTGGAGGCCCGGGTCGACCAGGAGCACAACCCATTTGGCGTATCCCATCCCTCGGAACTTGCCCGGGATTTTCTGAGCAGGGAACCCAGGGCCTGGAGGGTGTTTGTGTTTGTGTGACCCCTTCTCTCAGGTACAGGAACGGCTTCAGTCATAGTGAGCCATGGCGAGTAGCCCCGGGCGTGGAGGCCCGGGGCGAGCAGCCCCGGGCCTGGAGGCCCGGGGCGAGCGTGGCACTTCCTATTCTGTGTCTCCAATCCCTCGGAACTTTCCGGGGAGTTTCTGAGCTGAGACCCCAGTGTCTGGAGGCTGTTTCGGGTTCTGTGACCTCTTTTTCTCAGGTACAGGGTGACTGCCTTCTCTCAGGCTCCAACCATGGTGAGCCATCGTAATGTCTCAGGGCCTGGAGGCCGGGGCTCGTAGCAGGTGTTTGGGATTCTGGGTCTCGCATCCCTCGGTCCTGACCCGGGAGTACCGGAGTGGAGAGGAAGGGTTGTTGGCTTTTCAGGATTCAGGCATATGTCTCCTTGGGATTTTAGGCTTGTAGTATAGTCCCTGGTAG
Source organism: Prionailurus viverrinus (assembly GCF_022837055.1). Taxonomy (NCBI): domain Eukaryota; kingdom Metazoa; phylum Chordata; class Mammalia; order Carnivora; family Felidae; genus Prionailurus; species Prionailurus viverrinus. The sequence continues at coordinate 49,095 of NW_025927516.1, forward strand.
GGCTGCTTGGAATTCTGTGTCTCCCACTTCTCTATCCTTCCCCGTAAGTTTCTGAGCTGAGACCCCAAGGTCTGGACTCTGTGTGGGAAACACTGGCCCGTTTCTGTCACTGACAGGGAGAGGCTTCAGCCCTGATGCGCCATGGAAAGATAGAGCCACGGGCGTGGAGGCCCGGGTCGACCAGGAGCACTACCCATTTGGCGAATCCGATCCCTCGGAACTTGCCCGGGATTTTCTGAGCAGGGAACCCAGGGCCTGGAGGGTGTTTGTGTTTGTGTGACCCCCTTCTCTAAGGTACAGGAACGGCTTCAGTCATAGTGAGCCATGGCGAGCAGCCCCGGGCGTGGAGGCCCGGGGCGAGCGGCCCCGGGCGTGGAGGCCCGGGTCGAGCGGCCCCGGGCGTGGAGGCCCGGGGCGAGCGGCCCCGGGCGTGGAGGCCCGGGGCGAGCGGCCCCGGGCGTGGAGGCCCGGGGCGAGCGGCCCCGGGCGTGGAGGCCCGGGGCGAGCGGCCCCGGGCGTGGAGGCCCGGGGCGAGCGGCCCCGGGCCTGGAGGCCCGGGGCGAGCGGCCCCGGGCCTGGAGGCCCGGGGCGAGCGGCCCCGGGCCTGGAGGCCCGGGGCGAGCGGCCCCGGGCCTGGAGGCCTTGGGCGAGCGGGGCACTTCCCATTCTGTGTCTCCAATCCCTCGGAACTTTCCGGGGAGTTTCTGAGCTGAGACCCCAGTGTCTGGAGGCTGTTTCGGGTTCTGTGACCTCTTTCTCTCAGGTACAGGGTGACTGCCTTCTCTCAGGCTCCAGCCATGGTGAGCCATCGTAATGACTCAGGGCCTGGAGGCCGGGGCTCGTAGCAGGTGTTTGGGATTCTGGGTCTCGCATCACCCGGTCCTGACCCGGGAGTACCGGAGTGGAGAGGAAGGGTTGTTGGCTTTTCAGGATTGAGGCATATGTCTCCTTGGGATTTTAGGCTTGGAGTATAGTCCCTGGTAGGGCTGCTTGGAATTCTGTGTCTCCCACTTCTCCATCCTTCCCCGTAAGTTTCTGAGCTGAGACCCCAAGGTCTGGACTCTGTGTGGGAAACACTGGCCCGTTTCTGTCACTGACAGGGAGAGGCTTCAGCCCTGATGCGCCATGTTAAGATAGAGCCCCGGGCGTGGAGGCCCGGGTCGACCAGGAGCACAACCCATTTGGCGTATCCCATCCCTCGGAACTTGCCCGGGATTTTCTGAGCAGGGAACCCAGGGACTGGAGGGTGTTTGTGTTTGTGTGATCCCTTCTCTCAGGTACAGGAACGGCTTAAGTCATAGTGAGCCATGGCGAGTAGCCCCGGGCGTGGAGGCCCGGGGCGAGCAGCCCCGGGCCTGGAGGCCCGGGGCGAGCAGCCCCGGGCGTGGAGGCCCGGGGCGAGCAGCCCCGGGCGAGGAGGCCCGGGGCGAGCAGCCCCGGGCGTGGAGGCCCGGGGCGAGAAGCCCCGGGCGTGGAGGCCCGGGGCGAGCAGCCCCGGGCGTGGAGGCCCGGGGCGAGCAGCCCCGGGCCTGGAGGCCCGGGGCGAGCAGCCCCGGGGCTGGAGGCCCGGGGCGAGCAGCCCCGGGCCTGGAGGCCCGGGGCGAGCAGCCCCGGGCCTGGAGGCCCGGGGCGAGCGTGGCACTTCCCATTCTGTGTCTCCAATCCCTCGGAACTTTCCGGGGAGTTTCTGAGCTGAGACCCCAGTGTCTGGAGGCTGTTTCGGGTTCTGTGACCTCTTTCTCTCAGGTACAGGGTGACTGCCTTCTCTCAGGCTCCAACCATGGTGAGCCATCGTAATGTCTCAGGGCCTGGAGGCCGGGGCTCGTAGCAGGTGTTTGGGATTCTGGGTCTCGCATCCCTCGGTCCTGACGCGGGAGTACCGGAGTGGAGAGGAAGGGTTGTTGGCTTTTCAGGATTCAGGCATATGTCTCCTTGGGATTTTAGGCTTGTAGTATAGTCCCTGGTAGGGCTGCTTGGAATTCTGTGTCTCCCACTTCGCCATCCTTCCCCGTAAGTTTCTGAGCTGAGACCCCAAGGTCTGGACTCTGTGTGGGAAACACTGGCCCGTTTCTGTCACTGACAGGGAGAGGCTTCAGCCCTGATGCGCCATGGAAAGAAAAAGCCCCGGGCGTGGAGGCCCGGGTCGACCAGGAGCACTACCCATTTGGCGAATCCGATCCCTCGGAACTTGCCCGGGATTTTCTGAGCAGGGAACCCAGGGCTTGGAGGGTGTTTGTGTTTGTCTGACCCCTTCTCTAAGGTACAGGAACGGCTTCAGTCATAGTGAGCCATGGCGAGCAGCCCCGGGCGAGGAGGCCCGGGGCGAGCAGCCCCGGGCGAGGAGGCCCGGGGCGAGCAGCCCCGGGCGAGGAGGCCCGGGGCGAGCAGCCCCGGGCGAGGAGGCCCGGGGCGAGCAGCCCCGGGCGAGGAGGCCCGGGGCGAGCAGCCCCGGGCGAGGAGGCCCGGGGCGAGCAGCCCCGGGCGAGGAGGCCCGGGGCGAGCAGCCCCGGGCCTGGAGGCCCGGGGCGAGCAGCCCCGGGCGAGGAGGCCCGGGGCGAGCAGCCCCGGGCGAGGAGGCCCGGGGCGAGCAGCCCCGGGCGAGGAGGCCCGGGGCGAGCAGCCCCGGGCCTGGAGGCCCGGGGCGAGCGGGGCACTTCCCATTCTGTGTCTCCAATCCCTCGGAACTTTCCGGGGAGTTTCTGAGCTGAGACCCCAGTGTCTGGAGGCTGTTTCGGGTTCTGTGACCTCTTTCTCTCAGGTACAGGGTGACTGCCTTCTCTCAGGCTCCAGCCATGGTGAGCCATCGTAATGACTCAGGGCCTGGAGGCCGGGGCTCGTAGCAGGTGTTTGGGATTCTGGGTCTCGCATCACCCGGTCCTGACCCGGGAGTACCGGAGTGGAGAGGAAGGGTTGTTGGCTTTTCAGGATTGAGGCATATGTCTCCTTGGGATTTTAGGCTTGGAGTATAGTCCCTGGTAGGGCTGCTTGGAATTCTGTGTCTCCCACTTCTCCATCCTTCCCCGTAAGTTTCTGAGCTGAGACCCCAAGGTCTGGACTCTGTGTGGGAAACACTGGCCCGTTTCTGTCACTGACAGGGAGAGGCTTCAGCCCTGATGCGCCATATTAAGATAGAGCCCCGGGCGTGGAGGCCCGGGTCGACCAGGAGCACAACCCATTTGGCGTATCCCATCCCTCGGAACGTGCCCGGGATTTTCTGAGCAGGGAACCCAGGGACTGGAGGGTGTTTGTGTTTGTGTGACCCCTTCTCTCAGGTACAGGAACGGCTTCAGTCATAGTGAGCCATGGCGAGTAGCCCCGGGCGTGGAGGCCCGGGGCGAGCAGCCCCGGGCCTGGAGGCCCGGGGCGAGCAGCCCCGGGCGTGGAGGCCCGGGGCGAGCAGCCCCGGGCGTGGAGGCCCGGGGCGAGCAGCCCCGGGCGTGGAGGCCCGGGGCGAGCAGCCCCGGGCCTGGAGGCCCGGGGCGAGCAGCCCCGGGCCTGGAGGCCCGGGGCGAGCAGCCCCGGGCCTGGAGGCCCGGGGCGAGCAGCCCCGGGCCTGGAGGCGCGGGGCACTTCCCATTCTGTGTCTCCAATCCCTCGGAACTTTCCGGGGAGTTTCTGAGCTGAGACCCCAGTGTCTGGAGGCTGTTTCGGGTTCTGTGACCTCTTTCTCTCAGGTACAGGGTGACTGCCTTCTCTCAGGCTCCAGCCATGGTGAGCCATCGTAATGACTCAGGGCCTGGAGGCCGGGGCTCGTAGCAGGTGTTTGGGATTCTGGGTCTCGCATCACCCGGTCCTGACCCGGGAGTACCGGAGTGGAGAGGAAGGGTTGTTGGCTTTTCAGGATTGAGGCATATGTCTCCTTGGGATTTTAGGCTTGGAGTATAGTCCCTGGTAGGGCTGCTTGGAATTCTGTGTCTCCCACTTCTCCATCCTTCCCCGTAAGTTTCTGAGCTGAGACCCCAAGGTCTGGACTCTGTGTGGGAAACACTGGCCCGTTTCTGTCACTGACAGGGAGAGGCTTCAGCCCTGATGCGCCATGTTAAGATAGAGCCCCGGGCGTGGAGGCCCGGGTCGACCAGGAGCACAACCCATTTGGCGTATCCCATCCCTCGGAACTTGCCCGGGATTTTCTGAGCAGGGAACCCAGGGACTGGAGGGTGTTTGTGTTTGTGTGACCCCTTCTCTCAGGTACAGGAACGGCTTCAGTCATAGTGAGCCATGGCGAGTAGCCCCGGGCGTGGAGGCCCGGGGCGAGCAGCCCCGGGCCTGGAGGCCCGGGGCGAGCAGCCCCGGGCGTGGAGGCCCGGGGCGAGCAGCCCCGGGCGTGGAGGCCCGGGGCGAGCAGCCCCGGGCGTGGAGGCCCGGGGCGAGCAGCCCCGGGCCTGGAGGCCCGGGGCGAGCAGCCCCGGGCCTGGAGGCCCGGGGCGAGCAGCCCCGGGGCTGGAGGCCCGGGGCGAGCAGCCCCGGGCCTGGAGGCCCGGGGCGAGCAGCCCCGGGCCTGGAGGCCCGGGGCGAGCGTGGCACTTCCCATTCTGTGTCTCCAATCCCTCGGAACTTTCCGGGGAGTTTCTGAGCTGAGACCCCAGTGTCTGGAGACTGTTTCGGGTTCTGTGACCTCTTTCTCTCAGGTACAGGGTGACTGCCTTCTCTCAGGCTCCAACCATGGTGAGCCATCGTAATGTCTCAGGGCCTGGAGGCCGGGGCTCGTAGCAGGTGTTTGGGATTCTGGGTCTCGCATCCCTCGGTCCTGACGCGGGAGTACCGGAGTGGAGAGGAAGGGTTGTTGGCTTTTCAGGATTCAGGCATATGTCTCCTTGGGATTTTAGGCTTGTAGTATAGTCCCTGGTAGGGCTGCTTGGAATTCTGTGTCTCCCACTTCGCCATCCTTCCCCGTAAGTTTCTGAGCTGAGACCCCAAGGTCTGGACTCTGTGTGGGAAACACTGGCCCGTTTCTGTCACTGACAGGGAGAGGCTTCAGCCCTGATGCGCCATGGAAAGAAAAAGCCCCGGGCGTGGAGGCCCGGGTCGACCAGGAGCACTACCCATTTGGCGAATCCGATCCCTCGGAACTTGCCCGGGATTTTCTGAGCAGGGAACCCAGGGCCTGGAGGGTGTTTGTGTTTGTCTGACCCCTTCTCTAAGGTACAGGAACGGCTTCAGTCATAGTGAGCCATGGCGAGCAGCCCCGGGCGAGGAGGCCCGGGGCGAGCAGCCCCGGGCGAGGAGGCCCGGGGCGAGCAGCCCCGGGCGAGGAGGCCCGGGGCGAGCAGCCCCGGGCGAGGAGGCCCGGGGCGAGCAGCCCCGGGCGAGGAGGCCCGGGGCGAGCAGCCCCGGGCGAGGAGGCCCGGGGCGAGCAGCCCCGGGCGAGGAGGCCCGGGGCGAGCAGCCCCGGGCGAGGAGGCCCGGGGCGAGCAGCCCCGGGCGAGGAGGCCCGGGGCGAGCAGCCCCGGGCGAGGAGGCCCGGGGCGAGCAGCCCCGGGCGAGGAGGCCCGGGGCGAGCAGCCCCGGGCGAGGAGGCCCGGGGCGAGCAGCCCCGGGCGAGGAGGCCCGGGGCGAGCAGCCCCGGGCGAGGAGGCCCGGGGCGAGCAGCCCCGGGCGAGGAGGCCCGGGGCGAGCAGCCCCGGGCGAGGAGGCCCGGGGCGAGCAGCCCCGGGCGAGGAGGCCCGGGGCGAGCAGCCCCGGGCCTGGAGGCCCGGGGCGAGCAGCCCCGGGCCTGGAGGCCCGGGGCGAGCAGCCCCGGGCCTGGAGGCCCGGGGCGAGCAGCCCCGGGCCTGGAGGCCCGGGGCGAGCAGCCCCGGGCCTGGAGGCCCGGGGCGAGCAGCCCCGGGCCTGGAGGCCCGGGGCGAGCAGCCCCGGGCCTGGAGGCCCGGGGCGAGCAGCCCCGGGCCTGGAGGCCCGGGGCGAGCAGCCCCGGGCCTGGAGGCCCGGGGCGAGCAGCCCCGGGCCTGGAGGCCCGGGGCGAGCAGCCCCGGGCCAGGAGGCCCGGGGCGAGCAGCCCCGGGCCTGGAGGCCCGGGGCGAGCAGCCCCGGGCCTGGAGGCCCGGGGCGAGCAGCCCCGGGCCTGGAGGCCCGGGGCGAGCAGCCCCGGGCCTGGAGGCCCGGGGCGAGCAGAGCCGGGCACTTCCCATTCTGTGTCTCCAATCCCTCGGAACTTTCCGGGGAGTTTCTGAGCTGAGACCCCAGTGTCTGGAGGCTGTTTCTGGTTCTGTGACCTCTTTCTCTCAGGTACAGGGTGACTGCCTTCTCTCAGGCTCCAGCCATGGTGAGCCATCGTAATGACTCAGGGCCTGGAGGCCGGGGCTCGTAGCAGGTGTTTGGGATTCTGGGTCTCGCATCACCCGGTCCTGACCCGGGAGTACCGGAGTGGAGAGGAAGGGTTGTTGGCTTTTCAGGATTGAGGCATATGTCTCCTTGGGATTTTAGGCTTGGAGTATAGTCCCTGGTAGGGCTGCTTGGAATTCTGTGTCTCCCACTTCTCCATCCTTCCCCGTAAGTTTCTGAGCTGAGACCCCAAGGTCTGGACTCTGTGTGGGAAACACTGGCCCGTTTCTGTCACTGACAGGGAGAGGCTTCAGCCCTGATGCGCCATGTTAAGATAGAGCCCCGGGCGTGGAGGCCCGGGTCGACCAGGAGCACAACCCATTTGGCGTATCCCATCCCTCGGAACTTGCCCGGGATTTTCTGAGCAGGGAACCCAGGGACTGGAGGGTGTTTGTGTTTGTGTGACCCCTTCTCTCAGGTACAGGAACGGCTTAAGTCATAGTGAGCCATGGCGAGTAGCCCCGGGCGTGGAGGCCCGGGGCGAGCAGCCCCGGGCGTGGAGGCCCGGGGCGAGCAGCCCCGGGCGTGGAGGCCCGGGGCGAGCAGCCCCGGGCGAGGAGGCCCGGGGCGAGCAGCCCCGGGCCTGGAGGCCCGGGGCGAGCAGCCCCGGGCCTGGAGGCCCGGGGCGAGCGTGGCACTTCCCATTCTGTGTCTCCAATCCCTCGGAACTTTCCGGGGAGTTTCTGAGCTGAGACCCCAGTGTCTGGAGGCTGTTTCGGGTTCTGTGACCTCTTTCTCTCAGGTACAGGGTGACTGCCTTCTCTCAGGCTCCAACCATGGTGAGCCATCGTAATGTCTCAGGGCCTGGAGGCCGGGGCTCGTAGCAGGTGTTTGGGATTCTGGGTCTCGCATCCCTCGGTCCTGACGCGGGAGTACCGGAGTGGAGAGGAAGGGTTGTTGGCTTTTCAGGATTCAGGCATATGTCTCCTTGGGATTTTAGGCTTGTAGTATAGTCCCTGGTAGGGCTGCTTGGAATTCTGTGTCTCCCACTTCGCCATCCTTCCCCGTAAGTTTCTGAGCTGAGACCCCAAGGTCTGGACTCTGTGTGGGAAACACTGGCCCGTTTCTGTCACTGACAGGGAGAGGCTTCAGCCCTGATGCGCCATGGAAAGAAAAAGCCCCGGGCGTGGAGGCCCGGGTCGACCAGGAGCACTACCCATTTGGCGAATCCGATCCCTCGGAACTTGCCCGGGATTTTCTGAGCAGGGAACCCAGGGCCTGGAGGGTGTTTGTGTTTGTCTGACCCCTTCTCTAAGGTACAGGAACGGCTTCAGTCATAGTGAGCCATGGCGAGCAGCCCCGGGCGAGGAGGCCCGGGGCGAGCAGCCCCGGGCGAGGAGGCCCGGGGCGAGCAGCCCCGGGCGAGGAGGCCCGGGGCGAGCAGCCCCGGGCGAGGAGGCCCGGGGCGAGCAGCCCCGGGCGAGGAGGCCCGGGGCGAGCAGCCCCGGGCGAGGAGGCCCGGGGCGAGCAGCCCCGGGCGAGGAGGCCCGGGGCGAGCAGCCCCGGGCGAGGAGGCCCGGGGCGAGCAGCCCCGGGCGAGGAGGCCCGGGGCGAGCAGCCCCGGGCGAGGAGGCCCGGGGCGAGCAGCCCCGGGCGAGGAGGCCCGGGGCGAGCAGCCCCGGGCGAGGAGGCCCGGGGCGAGCAGCCCCGGGCGAGGAGGCCCGGGGCGAGCAGCCCCGGGCGAGGAGGCCCGGGGCGAGCAGCCCCGGGCGAGGAGGCCCGGGGCGAGCAGCCCCGGGCGAGGAGGCCCGGGGCGAGCAGCCCCGGGCGAGGAGGCCCGGGGCGAGCAGCCCCGGGCGAGGAGGCCCGGGGCGAGCAGCCCCGGGCGAGGAGGCCCGGGGCGAGCAGCCCCGGGCGAGGAGGCCCGGGGCGAGCAGCCCCGGGCCTCGAGGCCCGGGGCGAGCAGCCCCGGGCCTGGAGGCCCGGGGCGAGCAGCCCCGGGCCTGGAGGCCCGGGGCGAGCAGCCCCGGGCCTGGAGGCCCGGGGCGAGCAGCCCCGGGCCTGGAGGCCCGGGGCGAGCAGCCCCGGGCCTGGAGGCCCGGGGCGAGCAGCCCCGGGCCTGGAGGCCCGGGGCGAGCAGCCCCGGGCCTGGAGGCCCGGGGCGAGCAGCCCCGGGCCTGGAGGCCCGGGGCGAGCAGCCCCGGGCCTGGAGGCCCGGGGCGAGCAGCCCCGGGCCTGGAGGCCCGGGGCGAGCAGCCCCGGGCCTGGAGGCCCGGGGCGAGCAGCCCCGGGCCTGGAGGCCCGGGGCGAGCAGCCCCGGGCCTGGAGGCCCGGGGCGAGCAGCCCCGGGCCTGGAGGCCCGGGGCGAGCAGCCCCGGGCCTGGAGGCCCGGGGCGAGCAGCCCCGGGCCTGGAGGCCCGGGGCGAGCAGCCCCGGGCCTGGAGGCCCGGGGCGAGCAGCCCCGGGCCTGGAGGCCCGGGGCGAGCAGCCCCGGGCCTGGAGGCCCGGGGCGAGCAGCCCCGGGCCTGGAGGCCCGGGGCGAGCAGCCCCGGGCCTGGAGGCCCGGGGCGAGCAGCCCCGGGCCTGGAGGCCCGGGGCGAGCAGCCCCGGGCCTGGAGGCCCGGGGCGAGCAGCCCCGGGCCTGGAGGCCCGGGGCGAGCAGCCCCGGGCCTGGAGGCCCGGGGCGAGCAGCCCCGGGCCTGGAGGCCCGGGGCGAGCAGCCCCGGGCCTGGAGGCCCGGGGCGAGCAGCCCCGGGCCTGGAGGCCCGGGGCGAGCAGCCCCGGGCCTGGAGGCCCGGGGCGAGCAGCCCCGGGCCTGGAGGCCCGGGGCGAGCAGCCCCGGGCCTGGAGGCCCGGGGCGAGCAGCCCCGGGCCTGGAGGCCCGGGGCGAGCAGCCCCGGGCCTGGAGGCCCGGGGCGAGCAGCCCCGGGCCTGGAGGCCCGGGGCGAGCAGCCCCGGGCCTGGAGGCCCGGGGCGAGCAGCCCCGGGCCTGGAGGCCCGGGGCGAGCAGCCCCGGGCCTGGAGGCCCGGGGCGAGCAGCCCCGGGCCTGGAGGCCCGGGGCGAGCAGCCCCGGGCCTGGAGGCCCGGGGCGAGCAGCCCCGGGCCTGGAGGCCCGGGGCGAGCAGCCCCGGGCCTGGAGGCCCGGGGCGAGCAGCCCCGGGCCTGGAGGCCCGGGGCGAGCAGCCCCGGGCCTGGAGGCCCGGGGCGAGCAGCCCCGGGCCTGGAGGCCCGGGGCGAGCAGCCCCGGGCCTGGAGGCCCGGGGCGAGCAGCCCCGGGCCTGGAGGCCCGGGGCGAGCAGCCCCGGGCCTGGAGGCCCGGGGCGAGCAGCCCCGGGCCTGGAGGCCCGGGGCGAGCAGCCCCGGGCCTGGAGGCCCGGGGCGAGCAGCCCCGGGCCTGGAGGCCCGGGGCGAGCAGCCCCGGGCCTGGAGGCCCGGGGCGAGCAGCCCCGGGCCTGGAGGCCCGGGGCGAGCAGCCCCGGGCCTGGAGGCCCGGGGCGAGCAGCCCCGGGCCTGGAGGCCCGGGGCGAGCAGCCCCGGGCCTGGAGGCCCGGGGCGAGCAGCCCCGGGCCTGGAGGCCCGGGGCGAGCAGCCCCGGGCCTGGAGGCCCGGGGCGAGCAGCCCCGGGCCTGGAGGCCCGGGGCGAGCAGCCCCGGGCCTGGAGGCCCGGGGCGAGCAGCCCCGGGCCTGGAGGCCCGGGGCGAGCAGCCCCGGGCCTGGAGGCCCGGGGCGAGCAGCCCCGGGCCTGGAGGCCCGGGGCGAGCAGCCCCGGGCCTGGAGGCCCGGGGCGAGCAGCCCCGGGCCTGGAGGCCCGGGGCGAGCAGCCCCGGGCCTGGAGGCCCGGGGCGAGCAGCCCCGGGCCTGGAGGCCCGGGGCGAGCAGCCCCGGGCCTGGAGGCCCGGGGCGAGCAGCCCCGGGCCTGGAGGCCCGGGGCGAGCAGCCCCGGGCCTGGAGGCCCGGGGCGAGCAGCCCCGGGCCTGGAGGCCCGGGGCGAGCAGCCCCGGGCCTGGAGGCCCGGGGCGAGCAGCCCCGGGCCTGGAGGCCCGGGGCGAGCAGCCCCGGGCCTGGAGGCCCGGGGCGAGCAGCCCCGGGCCTGGAGGCCCGGGGCGAGCAGCCCCGGGCCTGGAGGCCCGGGGCGAGCAGCCCCGGGCCTGGAGGCCCGGGGCGAGCCGGGCACTTCCCATTCTGTGTCTCCAATCCCTCGGAACTTTCCGGGGAGTTTCTGAGCTGAGACCCCAGTGTCTGGAGGCTGTTTCTGGTTCTGTGACCTCTTTCTCTCAGGTACAGGGTGACTGCCTTCTCTCAGGCTCCAGCCATGGTGAGCCATCGTAATGACTCAGGACCTGGAGGCCGGGGCTCGTAGCAGGTGTTTGGGATTCTGGGTCTCGCATCACCCGGTCCTGACCCGGGAGTACCGGAGTGGAGAGGAAGGGTTGTTGGCTTTTCAGGATTGAGGCATATGTCTCCTTGGGATTTTAGGCTTGGAGTATAGTCCCTGGTAGGGCTGCTTGGAATTCTGTGTCTCCCACTTCTCCATCCTTCCCCGTAAGTTTCTGAGCTGAGACCCCAAGGTCTGGACTCTGTGTGGGAAACACTGGCCCGTTTCTGTCACTGACAGGGAGAGGCTTCAGCCCTGATGCGCCATGTTAAGATAGAGCCCCGGGCGTGGAGGCCCGGGTCGACCAGGAGCACAACCCATTTGGCGTATCCCATCCCTCGGAACTTGCCCGGGATTTTCTGAGCAGGGAACCCAGGGACTGGAGGGTGTTTGTGTTTGTGTGACCCCTTCTCTCAGGTACAGGAACGGCTTAAGTCATAGTGAGCCATGGCGAGTAGCCCCGGGCGTGGAGGCCCGGGGCGAGCAGCCACGGGCCTGGAGGCCCGGGGCGAGCAGCCCGGGCGTGGAGGCCCGGGGCGAGCAGCCCCGGGCGAGGAGGCCCGGGGCGAGCAGCCCCGGGCCTGGAGGCCCGGGGCGAGCAGCCCCGGGCCTGGAGGCCCGGGGCGAGCGTGGCACTTCCCATTCTGTGTCTCCAATCCCTCGGAACTTTCCGGGGAGTTTCTGAGCTGAGACCCCAGTGTCTGGAGGCTGTTTCGGGTTCTGTGACCTCTTTCTCTCAGGTACAGGGTGACTGCCTTCTCTCAGGCTCCAACCATGGTGAGCCATCG